>NC_086447.1:0-210000 GCF_028390025.1 Pseudophryne corroboree | reverse complement strand
AGCGTCCCCTTTTTTACACATTACGACAGGCAGCGTCCTCTTATTACACATTACGGCAGACAGTGTCCGCTTTTTTACACATTATGGCAGACAGCGTCCCCTTTTTTATACATTACAGCAGACAGCGTCCCCTTTTTACACATTTCGGCAGACAGCGTCCCCCTTTTTACACATTACGGCAGACAGTGTCCCATTTTTACACATTACGGCAGACAGAGTCCCCTTTTTTACACATTACGGCAGACAGCGTCCTCTTATTACACATTACGGCAGACAGCGTCCTCTTATTACACATTACGGCAGACAGCGTCCCCTTTTTTACACATTACGACAGACAGCGTCCTCTTATTACACATTACGGCAGACAGCGTCCTCTTATTACACATTACGGCAGACAGCGTCCCCCTTTTTACACATTACAGCAGACAGTGTCCCCCTTTTTACACATTACGGCAGACAGCGTCCTCTTATTACACATTACGGCAGACAGCGTCCCCTTTTTTACACATTACGGCAGACAGCGTCCCCCTTTTTACACATTAAGGCAGACAGGATAGATTGATAGATAGATAGATAGATAGATAGATAGATAGAATAATTAGAATAGACATACTTACTGTTTCCGCTGGCTCAGGCTCCTCCTGCAGCTCACCAGTACCACAAGTTCCCTGAGCGCTGAGTTCTCTGTCTGGAAAGTGAGAGTTGCTAACGAGCTGCACCTGTGTTGATTAGCCATCTGTGTGAATGCTGAATTCAGCAAGTCGTGCTATGCTTCCATGCCAGTATCCACAAGTCCATCGGCCATAGCACATCACTGCACACCACACCACGCCGGAGTTCCCTCCAAAACCAGCTATGGATGTTGCCATGACAGTTCCTGGTCAGCCGTTCACTCAAAGTCCAATCCGGAGCTACTTCCTCGTCAGGTGATTCCCTCTACCAATTAGCAGCCAGTCAGCGGTATAAATTCCAAGTCCCAGCACTGGCAAGCTGTCAGTGCTTTGTTGTCTCTCAGCCTGTTGTGAGCTCCTGAATCGCCTGCTGGTATAGACAAAGTGCAGTATCCATGTCCAGCACTACCTGCCTTGCTGCATGATCTTAAAGGGCCACTACTGCTATAACACCGCAGCATATCCAGATTCACTGGTGTGCCATCCCAGTGTTTCCGAGGGACTGTCCTGCATATTACTGCGGCATTAGGGTCTTGCTGGTCTAATCCAGCATTTCTGAAAACCTGTTTTGCTGGTGAAGCACCACCCAGCATTCCTGGAATACCTGCCTTGCTGGTTCCGTCCAGCATCCTGAATAGCTGCCTTGCTGGTTAATTCCAGCATTCTGAAAACCTGCCGTGCTGGTTCCGTCCAGAATTTTGAATACCTGCCTTGCTGGTTCTGTCCAGCATCCTGAATACCTGCCTTGTTGGAAAACCAATCCTAACATCCTGAAAACCTGCCTTGTTGGAAAGCCAATCCCAGCGTTCTGAAAACATGCTTACTGGTTCAGCTAATCCCAGCATTCTGAAAACCTGCCTTGTCAGAAAGCCAATTCCGATATCTGAAAAACCTGTTTCGTTGGTTAAGTCAATCCCAGCATTCTGATTAACCTGCTCCTGAGCATCCATCATCCGCCCAGTCGCTGGTCTCCGATCCCAGTGACATCCTGATACCAGTGACATTCCAGCTATCCATTGCACTAGTGATTTTATTCACCAGTGTTCCAGTAGCCACATAGCTGGTCTCCTATCACTCTCCTCTCCAGACTTGCTAGCCAACCTGCCATGTCTGCATGTGTAGGAGATATCTCAAGCCTGCCCAATTCTGCCCTCAGCTCTCATGTCTAGACCCAGTATCCAGTCCTGGTCCGGATTCACAAGTAACCACAGCCGTGATGTTATGTTTGCAGAGTAGCTGCCCAGTTCTAGCCAGAGGTGAAGTAGTGAGTGCTCGGAGTGTGGGCTAGGCGTTCTCCTGAAGCTCCGCTACGTTTATTTTCCTGAAAAGCTGTGTTAGATCCTTGGACCAGATGTAATGAAGTCCGAATTGGCTGGAGGTGCGGGTTCCCGGTCGACCTCGTATGTTTTTTAAAACAGCAATCATGTACAAGGCAAATCTAAGCCTTGTAAATGATTTGCACTTTAAAAAAAAAGTCTTAGTTCAGCCGGGAACCCGTACCTCCAGCCAACTTGGACTTCATTACTTCCGGCCCCTAGACACTGCACAGATTCACCCCTCTACCCAGCTAAGTGCCCCAGATCATCACATTGTATTATCTGCTCTTTCTTCTCAGATCAGAGCAGCCAGACAGTGAGCGTATCCAAAACCTGTTCATCCCAGGACCTGACCATCTCAGGTAAGAACACCAGCTCAGAAGATATTTTATCTATTACTGTATTGGAGCACATACATAGCTGACCTCGAGAGGCGCTCTACCTGCTGCTACTGCCAGCTGCCACAGCGCCTGTCCGGCAGCTGATCTCCCTCCCCCTACAGCAGAGCAGCAGGAGGGGTGGTCACTTTCTGTCCCAGGCTGCTGTTCTCCGTTCTCCCTGCTGCTGCCGGCTGCAGCAGCGCCTGTCACACTGAATAGGCAGAGGTGTCGGCAGTCCTCCAGCTGATCTCCCCTCCCTCCCTCCCTCCCTCTTCCAGCAGAGCAGCAGGAGGGGTGGTCACTTTCTGTCCCAGGCTGCTGTTCTCCGTTCTCCCTGCTGCTGCCGGCTGCAGCAGCGCCTGTCACACTGTATAGGCAGTGGTGCCGGCAGTCCTCCAGCTGATCTCCCCTCCCTCCCTCCCTCCCTCTTCCAGCAGAGCAGCAGGAGGGGTGGTCACTTTCTGTTCCTGGCTGCTGCTGCTGTTCTCCGTTCTCCCTGCTGCTGCCGGCTGCCGCAGCGCCTGTCACACTGTATAGGCAGAGGTGTCGGCAGTCCACCAGCTGATCTCCCCTCCCTCCCCCTACCAGAAGAGCAGCAGGAGGGGTGGTCACTTTCTGTCCCAGGCTGCTGTTCTCCGTTCTCCCTGCTGCTGCTAGCTGCAGCAGCGCCTGTCACACTGAATAGGCAGAGGTGTCGGCAGTCCACCAGCTGATCTCCCCTCCCTCCCTCCCTCCCTCTTCCAGCAGAGCAGCAGGAGGGGTGGTCACTTTCTGTCCCAGGCTGCTGTTCTCCGTTCTCCCTGCTGCTGCCGGCTGCAGCAGCGCCTGTCACACTGTATAGGCAGTGGTGCCGGCAGTCCTCCAGCTGATCTCCCCTCCCTCCCCCTACCAGAAGAGCAGCAGGAGGGGTGGTCACTTTCTGTCCCAGGCTGCTGTTCTCCGTTCTCCCTGCTGCTGCTAGCTGCAGCAGCGCCTGTCACACTGAATAGGCAGAGGTGTCGGCAGTCCACCAGCTGATCTCCCCTCCCTCCCCCTACCAGAAGAGCAGCAGGAGGGGTGGTCACTTTCTGTCCCAGGCTGCTGTTCTCCGTTCTCCCTGCTGCTGCTAGCTGCAGCAGCGCCTGTCACACTGAATAGGCAGAGGTGTCGGCAGTCCACCAGCTGATCTCCCCTCCCTCCCCCTACCAGAAGAGCAGCAGGAGGGGTGGTCACTTTCTGTCCCAGGCTGCTGTTCTCCGTTCTCCCTGCTGCTGCTAGCTGCAGCAGCGCCTGTCACACTGAATAGGCAGAGGTGTCGGCAGTCCACCAGCTGATCTCCCCTCCCTCCCCCTACCAGAAGAGCAGCAGGAGGGGTGGTCACTTTCTGTTCCTGGCTGCTGCTGCTGTTCTCCGTTCTCCCTGCTGCTGCTAGCTGCAGCAGCGCCTGTCACACTGAATAGGCAGAGGTGTCGGCAGTCCACCAGCTGATCTCCCCTCCCTCCCCCTACCAGAAGAGCAGCAGGAGGGGTGGTCACTTTCTGTTCCTGGCTGCTGCTGCTGTTCTCCGTTCTCCCTGCTGCTGCTAGCTGCAGCAGCGCCTGTCACACTGAATAGGCAGAGGTGTCGGCAGTCCACCAGCTGATCTCCCCTCCCTCCCCCTACCAGAAGAGCAGCAGGAGGGGTGGTCACTTTCTGTTCCTGGCTGCTGCTGCTGTTCTCCGTTCTCCCTGCTGCTGCTAGCTGCAGCAGCGCCTGTCACACTGAATAGGCAGAGGTGCCGGCAGTCCACCAGCTGATCTCCCCTCCCTCCCCCTACCAGCAGAGCAGCAGGAGGGGTGGTCACTTTCTGTTCCTGGCTGCTGCTGCTGTTCTCCGTTCTCCCTGCTGCTGCTAGCTGCAGCAGCGCCTGTCACACTGAATAGGCAGAGGTGTCGGCAGTCCACCAGCTGATCTCCCCTCCCTCCCCCTACCAGAAGAGCAGCAGGAGGGGTGGTCACTTTCTGTTCCTGGCTGCTGCTGCTGTTCTCCGTTCTCCCTGCTGCTGCTAGCTGCAGCAGCGCCTGTCACACTGAATAGGCAGAGGTGTCGGCAGTCCACCAGCTGATCTCCCCTCCCTCCCCCTACCAGAAGAGCAGCAGGAGGGGTGGTCACTTTCTGTTCCTGGCTGCTGCTGCTGTTCTCCGTTCTCCCTGCTGCTGCTAGCTGCAGCAGCGCCTGTCACACTGAATAGGCAGAGGTGTCGGCAGTCCACCAGCTGATCTCCCCTCCCTCCCCCTACCAGCAGAGCAGCAGGAGGGGTGGTCACTTTCTGTTCCTGGTAGCTGTTCTCCGTTCTCCCTGCTGCTGCTGTTCTCCGTTCTCCCTGCTGCTGCTGTTCTCCGTTCTCCCTGCACGCTGATGCAGGAGCTGTGTGGTCAGGAAAGCCCCACTGCCAAAAGCGAGTTTAACTCTTTGAAAACGTGGTTTTCTACTGTATTGAATGTTCCTGCTGCAAGTGTGCGCGTCCTATTTGTATTTTTTTACCAGAGCTATATATTGTAATAAAGGCACTGATACTGTGGACATTATTGTGTGTATAAGAGGCACTGATACTGTGGGTATTATTATGTGTATAAGTGCCACTGATACTGTGGACATTATTGTGTGTATAAGGGGCACTGATACTGTGGGCATTATTGTGTGTATAAGCGGCACTGATACTGTGGGCATTATTGTGTGTATAAGCGGCACTGATACTGTGGGCATTATTGTGTGTATAAGCGGCACTGATACTGTGGACATTATTGTGTGTATAAGAGGCACTGATACTGTGGGCATTATTGTGTGTATAAGCGGCACTGATACTGTGGACATTAGTGTGTGTATAAGCGGCACTGATACTGTGGGCATTATTGTGTGTATAAGCGGCACTGATACTGTGGGCATTATTGTGTGTATAAGCGGCACTGATACTGTGGGCATTATTGTGTGTATAAGCGGCACTGATACTGTGGGCATTATTGTGTGTATACGTGGCACTGATACTGTGGGCATTATTGTGTGTATACGTGGCACTGATACTGTGGGCATTATTATGTGTATAAGCGGCACTAATACTATGGGCATTATTGTGTATAAGAGGCACTGATACTGTGGACATTATTGTGTGTATAAGAGGCACTGATACTGTGGGCATTATTGTGTGTATAAGTAGCAGTAATACTGTGGGTATTATTATGTGTATAAGTGCCACTGATACTGTGGGCATTATTGTGTGTATAAGCGGCACTGATACTGTGGACATTATTGTGTGTATAAGAGGCACTGATACTGTGGGCATTATTGTGTGTATAAGGGGCACTGATACTGTGGGTATTATTGTGTGTATAAGCGGCACTGATACTGTGGGCATTATTATGTGTATAAGAGGCACTGATACTGTGGGCATTATTGTGTGTATAAGCTGCACTGATACTGTGGGCATTATTGTGTGTATAAGGGGCACTGATACTGTGGGTATTATTGTGTGTATAAGCGGCACTGATACTGTGGGCATTATTATGTGTATAAGAGGCACTGATACTGTGGGCATTATTGTGTGTATAAGGGGCACTGATACTGTGGGTATTATTTTGTGTATAAGCGGCACTGATAGTGTGGACATTATTGTGTGTATAAGGGGCACTGATACTGTGGGCATTATTGTGTGTATAAGCGGCACTGATACTGTCAGCATTATTGTGTGTATAAGAGGCACTGATACTGTGGGCATTATTGTGTGTATAAGCGGCACTGATACTGTGGGCATTATTGTGTGTATAAGAGGCACTGATACTGTGGGCATTATTGTGTGTATAAGAGGCACTGATACTTTGGGCATTATTGTGTGTATAAGCGGCACTGATACTGTGGGCATTATTGTGTGTATAAGAGGCACTGATACTGTGGGCATTATTGTGTGTATAAGCGGCACTGATACTGTGGGCATTATTGTGTGTATAAGCGGCACTGATACTGTGGGCATTATTGTGTGTATAAGGGGCACTGATACTGTGGGCATTATTATGTGTATAAGAGGCACTGATACTGTGGGCATTATTATGTGTATAAGCGGCACTGGTACCGTGGGCATTATTGTGTGTATAAGAGGCACTGATACCGTGGGCATTATTGTGTGTGTATAAGCGGCACTGATACCGTGGGCATTATTGTGTGTATAAGAGGCACTGATACTGTGGGCATTATTGTGTGTATAAGAGGCACTGATACTTTGGGCATTATTGTGTGTATAAGCGGCACTGATACTGTGGGCATTATTGTGTGTATAAGAGGCACTGATACTGTGGGCATTATTGTGTGTATAAGCGGCACTGATACTGTGGGCATTATTGTGTGTATAAGCGGCACTGATACTGTGGGCATTATTGTGTTTATATGCGGCACTGATACTGTGGGCATTATTATGTGTATAAGAGGCACTGATACTGTGGGCATTATTATGTGTATAAGCGGCACTGGTACCGTGGGCATTATTGTGTGTATAAGAGGCACTGATACCGTGGGCATTATTGTGTGTGTATAAGCGGCACTGATACCGTGGGCATTATTGTGTGTATAAGCAGCACTGATACCATGGGCATTATTGTGTGTATAAGAGGCACTGATACCGTGGGCATTATTGTGTGTATAAGCGGCACTGATACCGTGGGCATTATTGTGTGTATAAGGGGCACTGATACCGTGGGCATTATTGTGTGTATAAGAGGCACTGATACTGTGGGCATTATTATGTGTATAAGAGGCACTGATACTGTGGGCATTATTGTGTGTATAAGAGGCACTGATACTGTGGGCATTATTGTGTGTATAAGAGGCACTGATACTGTGGGCATTAGTGTGTGTATAAGCGCCACTGATACTGTGGGCATTATTGTGTGTATAAGCGCCACTGATACTGTGGGCATTATTATGTGTATAAGAGGCACTGATACTGTGGGCATTATTGTGTGTATAAGAGGCACTGATACTGTGGGCATTAGTGTGTGTATAAGCGGCACTGATACTGTGGGCATTATTGTGTGTATAAGGGGCACTGATACCGTGGGCATTATTGTGTGTATAAGAGGCACTGATACTGTGGGCATTATTATGTGTATAAGAGGCACTGATACTGTGGGCATTATTGTGTGTATAAGAGGCACTGATACTGTGGGCATTAGTGTGTGTATAAGCGGCACTGATACTGTGGGCATTAGTGTGTGTATAAGGGGCACTGATACTGTGGGCATTACTGTGTTTATATGCGGCACTGATACCGTGGCCATTATTGTGTATAATCCGCACTGATACTGTGGGCATTATTGTGTGTATAAGCGGCACTGATACTGTGGGCATTATTGTGTGTATAAGCGGCACTGATACTGTGGGCATTATTGTGTGTATAATCCGCACTGATACTGTGGGCATTATTGTGTGTAAAAGCCGCACTGATACTGTGGGCATTATTGTGTATATAAGCGGCACTGATACTGTGGACATTAGTGTGTGTATAAGGGGCACTGATACTGTGGGCATTATTGTGTGTATAAGCGACACTGATACTGTGGACATTAGTGTGTGTATAAGGGGCACTGATACTGTGGACATTAGTGTGTGTATAAGGGGCACTGATACTGTGGACATTAGTGTGTGTATAAGGGGCACTGATACTGTGGGCATTAGTGTGTGTATAAGGGGCACTGATACTGTGGACATTAGTGTGTGTTTAAGGGGCACTGATACTGTGGGCATTATTGTGTGTATAAGGGGCACTGATACTGTGGGCATTATTGTGTTTATATGCGGCACTGATACTGTGGCCATTATTGTGTGCATAAGCCGCACTGATACTGTGGGCATTATTGTGTGTATAAGAGGCACTGATACTGTGGGCATTAGTGTGTGTATAAGAGGCACTGATACTGTGGGCATTATTGTGTGTATAAGCCGCACAGATACTGTGGGCATTATTGTGTGTATAAGCGCCACTGATACTGTGGGCATTATTGTGTGTATAAGGGGCACTGATACTGTGGGCATTATTGTGTTTATATGCGGCACTGATACTGTGGCCATTATTGTGTGTATAAGCTGCACTGATACTGTGGGCATTATTGTGTGTATAAGCCGCACTGATACTGTGGGCATTATTGTGTTTATATGCGGCACTGATACTGTGGCCATTATTGTGTGTATAAGCTGCACTGATACTGTGGGCATTATTGTGTGTATAAGCCGCACTGATACTGTGGACATTATTGTGTTTATATGCGGCACTGATACTGTGGCCATTATTGTGTGTGTATAAGAGGCACTGATACTGTGGGCATTATTGTGTGTATAAGGGGCACTGATACTGTGGGCATTATTGTGTTTATATGCGGCACTGATACTGTGGGCATTATTGTGTGTATAAGGGGCACTGATACTGTGGGCATTATTGTGTTTATATGCGGCACTGATACTGTGGCCATTATTGTGTGTATAAGAGGCACTGATACTGTAGGCATTATTGTGTGTATAAGCCGCACTGATACTGTGGGCATTATTGTGTGTATAAGCCGCACTGATACTGTGGGCATTATTGTGTGTATAAGCCGCACTGATACTGTGGGCATTATTGTGTGTATAAGGGGCACTGATACTGTGGGCATTACTGTGTTTATATGCGGCACTGATACGTGGCCATTATTGTGTGTATAAGCCGCACTGATACTGTGGGCATTATTGTGTGTATAAGCCGCATTGATACTGTGGACATTATTGTGTATATAAGAGGCACTGATACTGTGGGCATTAGTGTGTTTATAAGAGGCACTGATACTGTGGGCATTATTGTGTGTATAAGCCGCACTGATACTGTGGGCATTATTATGTGTATAAGAGGCACTGATACTGTGGGCATTAGTGTGTTTATAAGAGGCACTGATACTGTGGGCATTATTGTGTGTATAAGCGGCACTGATACTGTGGGCATTATTGTGTGTATAAGAGGCACTGATACTGTGCGCATTATTGTGTGTATAAGAGGCACTGATACTGTGGACATTAGTGTGTGTATAAGGGGCACTGATACTGTGGGCATTATTGTGTGTATAAGCGGCTCTGATAGTGTGGACATTATTGTGTGTATAAGAGGCACTGATACTGTGGACATTAGTGTGTGTATAAGGGGCACTGATACTGTGGGCATTATTGTGTGTATAAGCGGCACTGATACTGTGGACATTATTGTGTGTATAAGGGGCACTGATACTGTGGGCATTATTGTGTGTATAAGCCGCACTGATACTGTGGGCATTATTGTGTGTATAAGAGGCACTGATACTGTGCGCATTATTGTGTGTATAAGAGGCACTGATACTGTGGACATTAGTGTGTGTATAAGGGGCACTGATACTGTGGGCATTATTGTGTGTATAAGCGGCACTGATACTGTGGGCATTATTGTGTGTATAAGGGGCACTGATACTGTGGGCATTATTGTGTTTATATGCGGCACTGATACTGTGGCCATTATTGTGTGTATAAGCCGCACTGATACTGTGGGCATTATTGTGTGTATAAGCCGCACTGATACTGTGGACATTATTGTGTTTATATGCGGCACTGATACTGTGGCCATTATTGTGTGTGTATAAGAGGCACTGATACTGTGGCCATTATTGTGTGTGTATAAGAGGCACTGATACTGTGGGCATTATTGTGTGTATAAGCCGCAATGATACTGTGGGCATTATTGTGTGTATAAGCCGCACTGATACTGTGGGCATTATTGTGTGTATAAGCCGCACTGATACTGTGGGCATTATTGTGTGTATAAGCCGCAATGATACTGTGGGCATTATTGTGTGTATAAGCCGCACTGATACTGTGGCCATTATTGTGTGTATAAGCCGCACTGATACTCTGGGCATTATTGTGTATATAAGCGGCACTGATACTGTGGACATTATTGTGTTTATATGCGGCACTGATACTGTGGCCATTATTGTGTGTGTATAAGAGGCACTGATACTGTGGGCATTATTGTGTGTATAAGCCGCACTGATACTGTGGGCATTATTGTGTGTATAAGCCGCACTGATACTGTGGGCATTATTGTGTTTATAAGCGGCACTGATACTGTGGGCATTATTGTGTATATAAGCGGCACTGATACTGTGGGCATTATTGTGTATATAAGCGGCACTGATACTGTGGGCATTATTGTGTATAAGAGGCGCTGATACTGTGGGCATTATTGTGTATAAGAGGCGCTGATACTGTGGGCATTATTGTGTGTATAAGCGGCACTGATACTGTGGGCATTATTATGTGTATAAGCGGCACTGATACTATGGGTATTATTGTGTATATAAGCGGCACTGATACTGTGGGCATTATTGTGTATATAAGCGGCACTGCTATTATGGGATTTGTGTATATGGGGCTCTACGGTGTAGCATAACGTGAATATGGGGCAGTACTGTGTGACGTAATATGAAATAGGGGCATTACGTGTGTTGTAATCTGAATTGGGGTTACTAATGTGTGGCCACGCCCCTTCCTAGTGACCCTTTTTTGCAGCATGCGCCTTCGGCGCGCACTGTTACTTTACACAGTATGGGGGTAAGGGCACAAATATGTATTTCCGCTAACTCTCCAGGTTCACTGTAAACCCTGCATAAGGGGCACAACTGTGTGTCGTAAAGTGACTAAGGGACACTACTATATGGTATAATATGAATCAGGAACACTGCGTGCGGTGTAATGTGAATAACATTGTGCTACTGTGTGATGTTATAAGAATTGGGGGTACAATTGTGTGGGCACGCCAATTCCTTGTGAGACCACACGTGCCTTCGGTGTGTGCTGTCCCTTTATTAAGTATTGAAGAGAAGGCGCATATACAAATTAAATGCAGCATAAGTGCACCCCATTAATTGTACAGTTTGCTTAGCTTACCAAGCTGGCCTTACACACAAGATGTGAACACTTGGCAAAGGCAGTGCTGCACGTATGGTGGTACGGGGCAGTACTGCGTACCGGTTAGAAATTGGTAGCCGACCACCTTGCAGCCACTGTGTCCGAGGGGAGGAGAGTGCGGCATGTGTCTCTCCTGCCCCTCTCCTGCCCAGTCAGTCCTGTCTCCGGCGGTGGTTGCGTGTATCACAATCAGGCACTGGTTTGTGAGCCAAACAGAACCCGCAGCCCGGCAGCCAATCAGGAGCCGCCACTGCTGGACTTTGAGATCTGATTGGCTCACAAACTGGTGCCTGATTTGAGATACACACCGAAGACCGGAATGAGGGCAGGAGAGACGCATGCTGCGCTCTCCTCTACTCAGACACAGTGACAGTAGAGCTGGCCACAGGCAGCAGCAGCCCCTCCCAGGGGAGAAAACTCCCTGTATATGGACATTAATCAGAGCACTGAATTTGCTGCTATAACTAACCCTGGAGCCACGGAAATATTGGCAGATGACCAGCCAGAGGCAGTGGGGACCCGCTGTTCTAATGGTGCTCCAAGGCAATCAGATGTGCAAGCAGACAACCCCAAACTGAATGAGGGTGCTCCCTCGAGTGAATCAACTCCAGGTAGAGTGGCGGCAGAAGCTGCGTGCTCGACAATCAGTGAAGCAGGGGTGTCCCGACCATTAAATGCTGGGGAAAATGATTCAGTATCCCCAGGAGGGACTGAGGATGAAGAGGAGACAGAGGAGACATACCAGCATTACAGTATAAAAGAACTGCAACATGAAGCCCAGCAACTTAACCAAAGAATAGCCACACAAAAAAAGAGAAACAAGTGCTACAAATGGGAGAGACCAGTTCTGAGGAGATCCTGTCACTGGCTTCCGCATGGAAAGGGTTAAAGCACGCTGTCAGGGAAATGTCATAATTTCTCCTGTGATCTGACCTAAGGGTTGTGTATTGTCAAAAATATAAATTATTTGTGGTCTGGGACCATGACATGACTTAGCTCTGTTCTGTAACAAGTTGTAAAAGTGGATTGCATTTCTACATCAAAAGCATGTGTTCAAAGCAGATATTGACAAGCTCTGAACATTGAGGTCTGATAAGCCCAAATAGTTTATATCAACAGGAGGGCTCTGTAAACAGTCCAGGGAAGTGTGACAAATGTCCCTGCCTGAAAGGAATGTCCAGAAATCTGATTTCCTGACTAGTCAAGAAACCTGACCTCTTGAAACGTAAAAAATAAATCTGGTTTCTCACTGCCCAGGTACACAGCATTGAAAGAGTTAAGGAAAGGGTGGGGGCTGCAGCTGTGAGGGGGCTATATCTGCCCCTCTCACACATACTGTGTTGTTCATTCTGATGGAAGTGGCTGCTAATGCCTGAATGGATGGCTACTTTATTGTAAAGCCTCCTCACATAGAACGTAAGAGTAACTAGGTTCTGATTTTCTTTATTCCCTTTTGTTGATTTGAAATTGTATCCTAATCTAAATAGTTCTCATAATCTTTGTAAAGGTGTGTACACACAGTGAGATTCTGTCTATGTTCGATTTTCACTTTGCGATTTACCCTGAACTCCCCGGAGCCCAGCACCACCGATTTTGACTAACTTTTCTTGCGATTTTGGCTTATGTGCGATTTTGGCTCTCTCATTATAATAGTGGGATGACATTACAGGGTTGGGGGGAGTGTCTTTTTCGACTGGCAGCCATTTTAAACCAGTGCATTTCTGCTCTGTGGCTGTGCACTGTCTGGTTTTTCTATTTTTATTTTACAGGTACCCCATGGATTCTACATGGACAAGAGGACCGAGGGGCTGCGTGGGACACTAGGTAAGTATGTGTGAGTGTGTAAGTGTGTGTTAATAAACTTTTTAACTTCACGGTGTGTGTGTGTTTTTGTGTTTTTTGGGGTATTTATTTTGGTGTGGAACTAGAGGTACCAGCGGGCCCTTTAATTCTCTGCATGCTGGTCCTCCAAGTACCAGCATGCGAGGGAGGCTTGTTGGGACTTGTAGTTCCACAGCAAAAGACAATATTCTTTTTGTACACATTTTTTGGCTATCAGCCCGACACCCACCGCCCAGGGGTGCTGGAGACAGCCTCGGGCTTCACCCCTGACCCTTGGGTGCCTGTAGGGGGGGACCCCTTTATTTAAGGGGTCACCACTCCCACAGGGAACCCTGGCCAGGGGTGATTAGTTGGGGTGTGTGATGCTTTTGCCGCAGGGACCTGTATAACAGTGTCCCCTGGCTGTGGCATCAGTGGAGCCCGGTGCTGGTTTCAAAAATACGGGGGACCCCTACTTCTTTTGTCCCCCATATTTTCGGAACCAGGACTAATCCATGAGCCCGGTGCTGGTTGCTTAAATATGGAGAACCTCGGGCAATTTTTCCACCCGTATTTTTGCAACCAGGACCGGGTCAAAGAGCCCAGGGCTAGTTATGCTTTTGGGGGGGACCTGCACATCGTTTTTAAAAAAAACTTTTAACACTTCAACCTTTTCACTCAGAAGCGTGCACGGATCTCACTGATCTGCGCATGCTTCTGACTAAGGGCCTAATTCAGATCTGATCGCTTGCTAGTGTTTTTTGCACCGCTGCGATCAGGTCAGAGCTGCGCATATGTATGCACCGCAATGAGCAGACACGTTGTACAGGTACAAAGTGGATCGCCGCTCAGCGATGGGTTTGTGCGAAGAATCCATTCGCACGGGCCAATGCACGGTGATTGACAGGAAGAAGGCGTTTGTGGGTGTCAACTGACCGGTTTCTGGGAGTGGCTGGAAAAACGCAGGCGTGTCCAAGCGTTTGCAGGGAGGGTTCCTGACGTCAATTCCAGTCCTGGACAGGCTGATGTGATTCCTGGGCTACTCAGAGACTGCACAAGATCTGTTTGTACAGCTCTGCTACACATGCGATCGCACACTTGCACAGCGAAAATACACTCCCCTATGGGTGGCGACTAGGCGAGGCAGGACTGCAAAAAAACCCTAGTGAGAGATCAGGTCTGAATTAGGCTCCAAGTAATAAAAACATGACCCAAAAGAAGACCCTTAAAAAATCACGCCCTATTGCATCTAGGCCGTGAATTGGCAAATTTGCGATTTTCGCCAGTATCCCCCCCCCCTCCGTCACAGGAACACTCAGCACCCATCCCCCACCTAAAAACGCTATCGGGCATGTTTGCGAACACTGCCAATAACACATTATAACCCACATTACATTTTTAAAAAACACGCCACACAATTTGTTCAGAAACCTTTATAAACAAAAAAGGAAATATGTAAAAAAACTGTACAACGCCAATTCTGGTCAGGATTCATACATTGTGCCGTGAGAACGAGTGCCTTACAGTGACTATGACAACGGAACAGGAATCAGGCATTTCCCAGTACAGAAGAGGCAAACACAGTGCGATTTTGCCTTGGGTGAAGAACAGCAAATTTCCAAACAGTCTTAAAGGAACACAAGAAGTGCAGTGATCACAACGATCCGTAGTCCGGGACAGTGAGGTCACAAAACCGACGCTGCAGTACTAATAACCTCATAAAGTTCACTTGGAGCAAGAGCGTAGGATAAGGTCACCAGCAGATTTTTCCAACAGAACTAAAAAACTGGTACAAAATAACTAATCCTAAATAAAATAGCGTGGGTCGCCCAGCACAGAGGACTGCGTACTCGGCATGTCTGAGTACATGCTACTGGACGAGGTGCTAGATTGTTGGGAGGGGCTGGGCTGTGTGGCTCCCGGCGGAAAAAAGACGTTTGTGGAGGAGGGTTTACCGGCGCATGCTCCATGGGGGTGGTATGGGAAGGTGGGATGGGGCAAATTTGGGAGACTAACCGTTTCTGGATCATCTTTTGATCCTCCATCATCAACTGCATCTCCGCTAGAATATAATTGCAGAATTGTTGATCCACATCCGGGGGCCTATGCAGAACCTCCTCGGCGCGTTGGAAAAACTGCTGGGAGCCAGAGGGGTTGCTATAGGGGACAGAAGTGGTCCTCCTCACTGTGCGCCTTGATCTTGGTGGACACGGCTGTGGGGTTGCCACCGGCTCCACTACCGGCTCCTCCACTTCTGCCCCTTGGCCTGTGGTAGGCTCCACCTCCAGCTCCGGGGTAGGTTCCTGCAATATAAAAAAAAACAAAAATGAGGTCTATGTAAAAATTTGTGGGTGGCATACACAACAAATGTGTGTGTACTTACCAGATCCAGACTCTCCTGGGGCTCCTCGTCTACAAGAACTGGAGACTCTGGATCCAGAGCATCCTGTGACCTTACCCGCAGCTCTTGCTCCATAATGAACTTCATTTGGTCATAGTACCACAGCGTCGGCTTATAGACCTCATCAATCCCGGCTCCGGGTCGCTGCGATTCCTGCACCTTCTTGTGTTCCTTAACAAAGACTGTTTGGAAATTGGCTATTTTCTTCTTCACCCAAGTCACATCGGCAGCAGAGCTTCTGCCTCTACAGTACTGGATGAGCTGCTGATGTGCCCCATTTCTCTTTGTTCTGTTGGCATAGTCCGGGCTTTTGACACGCCACAGGCACTCGTTCTCATTATTATTATTATTATTACATTTTATTTATAAGGCGCCACAAGTGTTTCGCAGCGCCGTACAAAGGACAGTACAGGGGACAAAACATTGCATTACAGTAAATAAATTACAGAAATAGAGTACAGGTAACAGAGCACCACACATTCTCAAGACATAATACAGCTAAGATGTAAGTATCGAGGGAGTGATCATCGTACTACTAGAGGCTGGTGGCCATAGATGGAGATGAGCCTTTACTAGCAGGTAGGAGAGAGCTGCGAGTGAAATGTGTCGAGACGAGGGGTTAGATAACAAGAGGAAAGAGGGCCCTGCTCTGAAGAGCTAACAATCTAGTGGGGAGGGGCGACAGACAGATGACAAGAGGTGCAGGCAAGTGGGAGGTAGTCTGATGGCAGTATGCAAGCAAAGCTGAGATGTTCCCGGCATGAGGCAGGGGGGTGGAGGCGCGGCTTCAGCACTGGGTTATGCATCGGGAGGGTATGCTTTGATGAATAGGTGGGTTTTTAGTGCCCGTTTGAAGCTTTGCAAGGTCGGGGAGAGTCTAATGGAGCGGGGGAGTGCGTTCCACTGAAGGGGTGCAGCACGGGCAAAATCCTGAACTCGTGCATGGGAAGCAGTGACCAGGGCGGTGGAGAGGCGACGGTCATTGGTCAACCGTAGGGTGCGGGAGGGAGTATGAAGGGAGAGGAGGTTGGAGATGTAGGGAGCAGTGAAATTAGAGATGGCCTTGTATGTGAGGGTGAGGAGTTTGAAGAGGATTCTGTAGGGGAATGGGAGCCAGTGTAGATTTTGTCGAAGGGGAGTGGCAGATGTGGTGCGGCGGGAGAGGAAGATAAGCCTAGCTGCGGAGTTCAGGACAGATTGGAGGGGAGCAAGATGGGAGCAAGTGAGGCCAGTGAGGAGAACATGGCAGTAGTCAAGTCGTGAGATGACCAGTGAGTGGATGATGAGTTTAGTTGCACTCAGGGAGAGATATGGCCTGATACGAGCAATGTTGCGTAGCTGGAAACGACAGGATTGTGCCAGAGCTTGGATGTGGGGTGCATAGGAGAGGGAGGAGTCAAGAGTGACACCCAAGCAGCGGAGTTGGGGAACGGGGGAGATGGTGGTGTTGTCAACAATGATAGAGATATTGGTCGGGGGTGTTGCTCTGGATGGGGGTAAGATGATGAGTTCAGTTTTGTCCATGTTGAGCTTCAGAGAGCGCTCAGACATCCAGGAGGAGATTGCGGAGAGGCAGCTGGAAACCTGGGAGAGGACAGAGGGGGACAGATCAGGAGAGGAGAGGTAGAGTTGTGCGTCATCAGCATAGAGGTGTACATGGAGGGAAGAGGTGTACATGGAGAACAGAAGGGGTCCAAGGACAGAACCCTGAGGAAGGACACCAACAGGAAGGATGGAAGGGTGTGAGGTGGTGCTGGAAGCAGACACAGAAAAGGAGCGGTTAGTGAGGTAAGAAGAAAACCAGTCTAGGACACTGCTAGAGAGGCCAGCGTTTTGGAGTGTGTGGAGGAGGAGAGGATGATCTACGGTGTCAAAGGCAGCAGAGAGGTCCAGAAGGATGAGCAGAGAGAAGTGCCCCTTGGATTTGGCCGAAAGCAGGTCATTGGTGACCTTCACCAGGGCAGTCTCAGTTGAGCGGAGTGGGCGAAAGCCAGATTGTAGTGGATCGAGGATGGAGGTGTCAGAGAGGTGGCTTGTGAGACGGCTGTAGACCAGTCGTTCAAGTAATTTGGAGGCGAAAGGGAGAAGAGAGATGGGGCGGTAGTTAGTGGGTGATGAGGGGTCGAGGTTGGGTTTTTTGAGAATAGGTGAGACCAGAGCATGTTTGAATGGCGAGGGGAAGATGCCGGTAGAGAGAGACAGGTTAAAGAGGTGAGCAAGGTGGGAGCAGGCAGTGGGGGAGAGGGTGCGAAGAAGACGGGAGGGAAGGGGGTCCAGGGGGCAGGTGGAGGGGGGGGGGGGGAGGATAAGATGAGGGATGGACTTCCTTTTCTGAAGTGGGACGGAAGGAGGACAGGATGGGATAGATGGAGGGGATGGATAGAGGGGGCAGGGGGGTAGCAGAGGGGTGACGGCGGGAGATGTCATGTTGGATGTCCTCAATTTTGGAGATGAAGAAGGAGGTAAAGTCAGTGGCAGTGAGGGAGGATGGGAGGGGAGGAGGCGAAGGAGAGTGTTGAAAGTTTCAAAGAGACGGCGTGGACTGGAGGACTCAGAATGAGTACTTGGAAAAAGGATTGCTTGGCGAGGGAAAGAGCAGAGCTGTAGGAGGAGAGAATAAACTTGAAATGGAAGAAGTCCGGCAGAGAGTGAGATTTCCTCCAGGAGCGTTCAGCGGAGTGTGAGCATTTTTGTAAGAAACGTGTTAGTTTGGTGTGCCAGGGTTGGGGTTTGGAGCGGCGGAGGGGGACAGAGGAGAGGGGGGCCACAGAGTCGAGAGCAGCGGTTAGGGAAGAGTTATAGAAGGAGAGATCGATGAACCCTGACCAGAATTGGCGGTGCTCGTCAGTTGTCATGTCTGGTTGAAAATAAAATAACACAATTAACCTACAAAATACAAACGTCACATACAAATAGCCTAAAAATACTATTAATTCATATTAAACAACATTATCACATTAAAAAACTACGCAGCACCCCAAAAATGAAGCCCTTAATGCGTCTTCCCCCATGGTCCCCCCAAACATTGGTAGTGTATAGCAGCCATGTGGACACATGAAGCCCCCCCTGCCCCCCCAAAAGACATTAGTGCATGACACATTACGTCGCACCTCACAAATGCCCAAAACCCCATTTTACACAATAATGTGGCCTGACGCTTTACTCTGCACTCATCATGGCCCCCCATAAGCCCCCCTCTAGAGGTAGTGTTAATTAGGGCCATAGGGCATCCACATTGTCCCTCCTGTCCCCATGTGCCTCCCAGTGGTGCAAGTAATAAAAATGTCTTAGTGGTACTGCGCGCCAAAAAAGGGTGTGGCCAAATGCCACATGGGGCATAGCCATTTAAAATGGGGGTGTGATACACATATGGGGGGACCAGATACACATTGCCCCCACTGTGCCAGATATACACTGCCCCCTACTGTGCCAGATACACACTGCCCCCCCACTGTGCCAGATACACACTGCCCCCCCCCCACTGTGCCAGATACACACTGCCCCCACTGTGCCAGATACACACTGCCCCCACTGTGCCAGAAACGCACTGCACCCACTGTGCCAGAAACACATTGCTCCTCCCAGTGCCAGAAACGCATTGGCCCCCCCCACCCAGTGCCAGAAACTGTCACAGTGCGGGCGCTTACCGCCGCGGGTCCCGGAATACATCCTCTGGCGGCGCGACTGGTCTCGGTGCTGGGTGGCTGCATGGGGATGCGGCACGGACAATGGCGAAAGTGACGCGGCTCGGGAGGCAGGAGAGGAGACCTAGTGGCATGCTGCATGTCTGTGTGTCTGCAGTATAGGGGCGGCCATATTGGAGACCAAGTGCAGCACCAATGAGCTTGATGGGTGAGTGTCAGCCAATCCTGGTTCCTTGCTGCCTATAAATAGGTTGGGTATATTGCATTCTGAGCCAGTGCTTTGTTGTAGTTAGTCTAGCTCTGTGCTTCCACAGATTGTTCTGTGCTTTTCCAGGTATTCTGGCCCCTTCATTGCTCTCCAAGTAGTCGGCGACTCTCACTGCGTTGTGTCCATCAGCTCCCCCAGAACGCAGTCATGGTTAACTGCTCTCCCGCCGGCACCTTCTGGAATCTCCAAAGTCCCGTGGTGGTTTGCTAGCCTCTGCTGGTGTCTCTCAGTCACGTTGTCGCAGCATCACAGCATCCAGCAACCAATGTTCACAGTTCTTCAGTATGGTCTTCACATCATTCAGCAACAAATCTTCACAGTTCCTCAGCCACGTCTTTGCAGCATCCAGTAACACATTTTCGCGGTTTCTCAGTCACGTCTTCGCAGCATCCAGCAACTAATCTACACAGTTCTTCAGTCTCGTCTTCACATCACCCAGCAAACAAATCTTCACATTTCCTCAGCCACGTCTTCGCAGCATCCAGTAACATCTTCACAATTCTTCAGTCACATCTTCATATCATCCAAAAGCATATTCTTCATAGTTCTTCAGACATGACTTCGTATCATTCCGTGGAGTTCCTCAGTCTTCAAGAGTCCAGTGACTTTCCTTCGTTACAGTTTGCCAACCTTGAATTGGTTACAGACTTTTCCTCTGCTTCTTTCAGATCTGTTGCTGTTAATAAATATATGAAAAGGAATTATCTTCGTCCTCCTCGTTTCCAGCACTCAGGGGCATCTGCTTCTTCACTTTGTCTGAGTCCAACGGATTCACAAAAACCATGCATCCTGACCGTAAGCACTGGCCACATGGATCCGTCTGGAGACCAAGCCTCAGGAGGCGGTGCTACGGCCAATATCCTCTGCTGTCAGGATAATCAGGAGTCCACACAAGCGCAAATAGTTCAATTCATGCAAACCATGGCCCTCATTCCGAGTTGATCGGTCGACGGTCGCAAGGCGAATTTAGCAGAGTTACACACGCTTAGTCTACGCCTACTGGGAGTGTATCTTAGCATCTTAAAAGTGCGAACGAAGTTTACGCAATATTGCGAACAAAAAAAACTTAGCAGTTTTAGAGTAGCTCCAGACTTACTCTGCCTGTGCGATCAGTTCAGTGCTTGTCGTTCCTGGTTTGACGTCACAAACACTCCCAGCGTTCGCCCAGACACTCCCCCGTTTCTCCGGCCACTCCTGCGTTTTTTCCGGAAACGGTAGCGTTTTCAGCCACACGCCCATAAAACGCCGTGTTTCCGCCCAGTAACACCCATTTCCTGTCAATCACACTACGTTCGCCGGTGCGAACAAAAAGCCGTGAGTAAAAATCCTTTCTTCATAGCAGAATTACTTAGCGCAGTCGCAGTGCGAACAATGCGCATGCGCTCTAAGCTGATTTTCACTGCGATGCGAAAAAAAAGAACGAGCGAACGACTCGGAATGAGGGCCCATGTCTGATCACTTGGATGCTCTTCATGCTGCCATTAGGACAATACAGGTCCCAGCTCCAGTAGTCTCCTCTCCTACAGTGGTTGATCCGGGAACTGCTCCGGTTCCCAACTGCAGCTACCCTCACCTAGCAAGTTTGATGGAACTCTGAAGCTCTGCAGGGGAATCCTCAATCAATGTAAAATCCAGTTCAAGCTCCAGTCTGCTGGTTTTCCGTCTGCCCGTACAAAGATTACATTATCTCTCTCCTGACTGGCCCAGCTTTGGAAGGGGTATCCCCACTGTGGGAGAAAGGTGATCCCATTCTTTCCAAATATTCCAAATTTGTTTCAACATTCCGTAACATCTTCGATGAGCCGGGTATAACAACCTCAGCATCCCCGGAAATACTCCATCTTCGGCAAGGTTCGTGTTCTGTCAGCCAATATGTAATCCAATTTCGTGCTTTGTCCTCTGAACTACATTGGAATGAGGATGCCATACTTGCTGCATTCTGGAAAGGGTTCTCTGACAAGATTAAAGACGATTTGACTGTCCGGGATGTGCCATTGGCCTGGACGAACTGATTTCCATTTGTAACAAACTCGATTTACGGTATAGAGAATGCTGTTTGGAAAAATCCAAGTTCCAGCGACCTAGTCTTTGTTTTTGTTCTAGACCTCGGCAAGATTCCACTCCGTCACAACCCCCTTTGACAACTGTAGAGCCAATGCACATTGGTCTCTCTCGGCTTACAGAGGAGGAATGTACTCGTCGCCGACAGGGGAACCTCTGTATGTACTGCAGATCCTCCGATCACTTCGTCAAATCTTGTAAACTCCGTCCGGAAAACTCCCGCTCCTAGCTTACTTTAGAGAGGTGAAGCTAGGAGTTACTCTTGAATCATGTTCCAGGAAGGAGCCAACTTTGCCCATTTGTTTAGAAGTCCCGTCGTCTGCAGTCATTATTGCTGCTCTACTTGATTCTGGTGCAGCCAAGAACTTCATTACTTCAACTTTCGTAAAACAGTCACAAGTTGTAACGCTTTTGGAAAAAGCAGTTTCCGTTACGGCGGTGGATGGCTCGAATTCCCGAAGGCATAATCACTCATTGTACTGTACCTCTCAAGATGAAAGTGGGTTCGCTAGAATTGGATCACAGAAGTGTGTTGAGCTGTTTATAACCCATTCTATTCAATAAACCACTGTTGGTTTCTCATCAACCACCATGACTGAGTGATTTTGAACCCAGTATCCTCACAGTATGTGTAATGCCTGCAGCCGCCCGGGAAGCAGGGAAGGCGTAATATGTGCAGCCGCCCGGGAAGCAGGGAATGTGTAATGCCTTCAGCCGCCCAGGAAGCAGAGAAGGCGTAATATGCGCAGCCGCCCGGGATGCACGGTATGTGTAATGCCTGCAGCCGCCCGGGAAGCAGGGAAGGCGTTATATGTGCAGCCGCCCAGGAAGCAGGGAATGTGTAATGCCTGCAGCTGCAGAGGAAGCAGGAAATGTGTAATGCTTGCAGCCGCCCAGGAAGCAGGGAATGTGTAATGCCCGCAGCCGCCCAGGAAGCAGGGAATGTGTAATGCCCGCAGCCGCCCAGGAAGCAGGGAATGTGTAATGCCCACGGCCGCCCAGGAAGCAGGGAATGTGTAATGCCCGCAGCCGCCCAGGAAGCAGGGAATGTGTAATGCCCGCAGCCGCCCAGGAAGCAGGGAATGTGTAATATGTGCAGCCGCCCAGGAAGCAGGGAATGTGTAATGCCCGCAGCCGCCCAGGAAGCAGGGAATGTGTAATATGTGCAGCCGCCCAGGAAGCAGGGAATGTGTAATGCCCGCAGCCGCCCAGGAAGCAGGGAATGTGTAATGCCCGCAGCCGCCCAGGAAGCAGGGAATGTGTAATGCCTGCAGCCACCCAGGAAGCAGGGAATGTGTAATGCCCGCAGCAGCCCAGGAAGCAGGGAATGTGTAATGCCTGCAGCTGCACAGGAAGCAGGGAATGTGTAATATCTGCAGCTGCCCAGGAAGCAGGGAATGTGTAATATCTGCAGCTGCCCAGGAAGCAGGGAATGTGTAATGCCTGCAGCCGCCCGGGAAGCAGGGAATGTGTAATATCTGCAGCTGCCCAGGAAGCAGGGAATGCGTAATGTCTGCAGCCGCCCAGGAGGCAGGGAATGTGTAATGCCCGCAGCCGCCCAGGAAGCAGGGAATGTGTAATGCCTGCAGCCGCCCAGGAAGCAGGGAATGTGGAATGCCTGCAGCCGCACAGGAAGCAGGGAATGTGTAATGCCCGCAGCCGCCCGGGAAGCAGGGAATGTGTAATATGTGCAGCCGCCCAGGAAGCAGGGAATGTGTAATATGTGCAGCCGCCCAGGAAGCAGGGAATGTGTAATATGTGCAGCCGCCCAGGAAGCAGGGAATGTGTAATATGTGCAGCCGCCCAGGAATCAGGGAATGTGTAATGCCTGCAGCCGCCCAGGAAGCAGGGAATGTGGAATGCCTGCAGCCGCACAGGAAGCAGGGAATGTGTAATGCCCGCAGCCGCCCGGGAAGCAGGGAATGTGTAATATGTGCAGCCGCCCAGGAAGCAGGGAATGTGTAATATGTGCAGCCGCCCAGGAAGCAGGGAATGTGTAATATGTGCAGCCGCCCAGGAAGCAGGGAATGTGTAATATGTGCAGCCGCCCAGGAATCAGGGAATGTGTAATGCCTGCAGCCGCCCAGGAAGCAGGTAATGTGTAATGCCCGCAGCCGCCCAGGAAGCAGGGATTGTGTAATATGTGCAGCCGCCCAGGAAGCAGGGAATGTGTAATATGTGCAGCCGCCCAGGAAGCAGGGAATGTGTAATG
This sequence comes from Pseudophryne corroboree, assembly GCF_028390025.1. Classification (NCBI taxonomy): domain Eukaryota; kingdom Metazoa; phylum Chordata; class Amphibia; order Anura; family Myobatrachidae; genus Pseudophryne; species Pseudophryne corroboree. The sequence continues at coordinate 186,262 of NC_086447.1, read as the reverse complement.
CCTGCAGCCGCCCAGGAAGCAGGGAATGTGTAATGCCCGCAGCCGCCCAGGAAGCAGGGAATGTGTAATATGTGCAGCCGCCCAGGAAGCAGGGAATGTGTAATGCCTGCAGCCGCCCAGGAAGCAGGGAATGTGTAATGCCCGCAGCCGCCCAGGAAGCAGGGATTGTGTAATATGTGCAGCCGCCCAGGAAGCAGGGAATGTGTAATATGTGCAGCCGCCCAGGAAGCAGGGAATGTGTAATATGTGCAGCCGCCCAGGAAGCAGGGAATGTGTAATGCCCGCAGCCGCCTGGGAAGCAGGGAATGTGTAATATGTGCAGCCGCCCAGGAAGCAGGGAATGTGTAATATGTGCAGCCGCCCAGGAAGCAGGGAATGTGTAATGCCTGCAGCCGCCCAGGAAGCAGGGAATGTGTAATGCCCGCAGCCGCCTGGGAAGCAGGGAATGTGTAATATGTGCAGCCACCCAGGAAGCAGGGAATGTGTAATGCCCGCAGCCGCCCAGGAAGCAGGGAATGTGTAATGCCTGCAGCCGCCCAGGAAGCAGGGAATGTGTAATGCCCGCAGCCGCTCGGGAAGCAGGGAATGTGTAATGCCCGCAGCCGCCCAGGAAGCAGGGAATGTGTAATGCCCGCAGCCGCCCGGGAAGCAGGGAATGTGTAATATGTGCAGCCGCCCAGGAGGCAGGGAATGTGTAATGCCCGCAGCCGCCCAGGAAGCAGGGAATGCGTAATGTCTGCAGCCGCACAGGAAGCAGGGAATGTGTAATGCCCGCAGCCGCCCGGGAAGCAGGGAATATGTAATATGTGCAGCCGCCCAGGAGGCAGGGAATGTGTAATGCCCGCAGCCGCCCAGGAAGCAGGGAATGCGTAATGTCTGCAGCCGCACAGGAAGCAGGGAATGTGTAATGCCTGCAGCCGCCCAGGAAGCAGGGAATGTGTGATGTCTGCAGCTGCACAGGAAGCAGGGAATGTGTAAGGAAAAGGGAAAAAAAAGAAATTCATGGAGACATAGGTGGTCATTCCGCGTTGATTGCTAGCTGCTTTCGTTCACAGCGCAGCGATCAGGAAAAAAACTGGCAGTTCTGCGCATGCGTATACTATTACAATGAACAATGTAGTTTCACACAAGGTCTAGTGAAGCTTTTCAGTCGCACTGCTGACCACAGAGTGATTGACAGGAAGTGGGTGTTTCTGGGTGTCAACTGACCGTTTTCAGGGAGTGAGTAAAAAAACGCAGGCGTGCCAGATAAAAACGCAGGCGTGGCTGTCCGAACGCAGGGCGTGTTCGTGACGTCAACAGGAACTAAACAGTCTGCAGTGATTGCAAGCGCTGAGTAGGTCTGGAGCTACTCTGAAACTGCACAATCTTCTTTTGTAGCCGCGCTGCGATCCTTTCGTTCACACTTCTGCTGAGCTAAGATACACTCCCAGAGGGCGGCGGCCTAGCGTTTGCACGGCTGCTAACAGCAGCTAGCGAGCGAACAACTCGGAATGAGGGCCATAATCAAATATCCTGCAAAAATATTCACGGCAACACGAATTCTGCTAAATCATTCATCTTAATGAGCATTATTCTTTTAATAAATCTGCCGACAGAATGAGTAGGAGATGAGGATGATCCCGGTAGAAAGCCCACAAATGTTTCCACAGAAGCTGAATATTCCAAGAAGTGTTGTGTCCCCTCACGTTGTACATGTTGCTTTGCAGGGTAGAAGAGAGCAACTTGCAGTCCAGCATTAAATAGCAGCTTGCATGTTGGGGAAACTCTCCCCGTTTCATGGCCACTTGGTAGAAGAAGTCCTGAAAAAGCAGCAACTTGCCACCTTGATAGAAGAGGCCTTGAGATTTACTGTATGCATCAAGTAGACAGACTTTATCCATGTAGTGAAGGAACGTGATGATCACCGGATGAGGTCTGCGCTGATCTGCCTGACACTCTGGTCCAATGCCGTGTACTCTTTCACTCAAAAGGGAACCAGCCGTGGGAGAGCAAACCAGTTCCTTAGACATCCCAGTTGAAATAAAGCCCAGGACATCTTTTGGTTAGACAGACTCTGGGAGGCCTGTTAGTCGCAGATATCGCAATGATTACAGTTTTCTGAGTTGCCCAATATTCTTACATGGCGGTAAGAGAGGATCCCGCTGCAGCTAAGTCTTCTTCTACATTAGAATTGCCTTACTCAGTGTCAGATAATGGGCTCCATGTTCTTTAAGCTGGGGCTTAGCTGATTCAGAAGTTTCTTTCAGGCCAGCCAATGTATTATCCAGTCAAGGGGATGCAGGTCTGAAACCTCTTATGCTTTGTCTATAGAGGACGCACTGCATTTAGTTGGATCTAGGACACCTTCCAGGATGTAGCTGTGGTAGTAGTGGATCTTGTTTTCATGGCCTTCACATCAGAGCCTCCCAAGCCACCTCTCTGCTTGCCCTTGTCTTTGTCCATTTCCAGGAATGAGCAGCCCACTTACAAAGCAAGAAGCGGTGCCGGACTGGGTGCACCATGCCCCAACCATGACCAGCAGAGGTGTAGCATGGCAGCAGGCACTTGCAGAGCTGCAGGAACCCAGCTGTAGCCAGGGAACCAGTAGCCAGGTAAAACTTCCCAGGTGTCCATAGGAAGTCAGAGGAGGAATGGCACCGATCAGGAGTGCCCAACCGAGTAACAATATGGCGACCCCGAGCAGTGACACACCAGCGTGTGTGCAGACTCCGTCACAATACTGTGTGTGGTCAGCTGGGGACGGCACCACTCTTACCTACTGTTATCTCCGAGTCCCATTGATGGTGTAGGTGGTCACAAATCTCAGTGTTGACAATTTTGCAGAGGCTTTCAGGTGCTCTGGAATGGAGAGCTCTCTAACATGCGGCCATGCAGCTAGGTCCACCCCCTGAAGTCCCAGTTCTCAGTTTTGATTGATACACTTATTAAATCAACTAATATAAAATTATAACCAAACCAATGTTAAGTGCAATTGTATGATACTGTAATCTTACGTTGATGAGAATTTAATTGATGTAAATGACTCTCTATAGTTCAGTGGTAAATTCTCATGTTCCAGAATATTCTCTTTATGCTCCTCAGCATCTTACAAGCATATTTGAAGGAAAAGGATCCTCTAGAAGAAAATGCTTCAAACATGAAAAGAGAGACAAGTAAGTCTGGGTATAAACTCTCCAGTCCTCATCACTAGCAATCCTCACAGTATAGAGACTCCTCTCCCTTCCTCATCACTAGCAATCCTCACAGTATAGAGGCTCCTCTCCCTTCCTCATCACTAGCAATCCTCACAGTATAGAGACTCCTCTCCTTCCTCATCACTAGGAATCCTCACAGTATAGAGACTCCTCTCCCTTCCTCATCACTAGCAATCCTCACAGTATAGAGACTCCTCTCCCTTCCTCATCACTAGCAATCCTTACAGTATAGAGACTCCTCTCCCTTCCTCATCGCTAGCAATCCTCACAGTATAGAGACTCATCTCCCTTCCTCATCACTAGCAATCCTCACAGTATAGAGACTCCTCTCCCTTCCTCATCGCTAGCAATCCTCACAGTATAGAGACTCCTCTCCTTCCTCATCACTAGGAATCCTCACAGTATAGAGACTCCTCTCCCTTCCTCATCACTAGCAATCCTCACAGTATAGAGACTCCTCTCCCTTCCTCATCACTATGAATCCTCACAGTATAGAGGCTCCTCTCCCTTCCTCATCACTAGTAATCCTCACAGTATAGAGACTCCACTCCCTTCCTCATCACTAGGAATCCTCACAGTATAGAGACTCCTCTCCATTCTTCATCACTAGCAATCCTCACAGTATAGAGACTCCTCTCCCTTCCTCATCACTAGGAATCCTCACAGTATAGAGACTCCTCTCCCTTCCTCATCACTAGCAATCCTTACAGTATAGAGACTCCTCTCCCTTCCTCATCGCTAGCAATCCTCACAGTATAGAGACTCATCTCCCTTCCTCATCACTAGCAATCCTCACAGTATAGAGACTCCTCTCCCTTCCTCATCACTAGCAATCCTCATAGTATAGAGACTCCTCTCCCTTCCTCATCACTAGCAATCCTCACAGTATAGAGACTCCTCTCCCTTCCTCATCACTAGCAATCCTCACAGTATAGAGACACCTCTCCCTTCCTCATCACTAGGAATCCTCACAGTATAGAGACTCCTCTCCTTCCTCATCACTAGGAATCCTCACAGTATAGAGACTCCTCTCCCTTCCTCATCACTAGCAATCCTCACAGTATAGAGACTCCTCTCCCTTCCTCATCACTATGAATCCTCACAGTATAGAGGCTCCTCTCCCTTCCTCATCACTAGCAATCCTCACAGTATAGAGACTCCTCTCCCTTCCTCATCACTAGGAATCCTCACAGTATAGAGACTCCTCTCCCTTCCTCATCACCAGCAATCCTCACAGTATAGAGACTCCTCTCCCTTCCTCATCACTAGCAATCCTCACAGTATAGAGACACCTCTCCCTTCCTCATCACTAGCAATCCTCACAGTATAGAGACTCCTCTCCTTCCTCATCACCAGCAATCCTCACAGTATAGAGACTCCTCTCCCTTCCTCATCACTAGCAATCCTCACAGTATAGAGACTCCTCTCCCTTCCTCATCACTATGAATCCTCACAGTATAGAGGCTCCTCTCCCTTCCTCATCACTAGCAATCCTCACAGTATAGAGACTCCTCTCCCTTCCTCATCACTAGGAATCCTCACAGTATAGAGACTCCTCTCCCTTCCTCATCACCAGCAATCCTCACAGTATAGAGACTCCTCTCCCTTCCTCATCACTAGCAATCCTCACAGTATAGAGAATCCTCTCCCTTCCTCATCACCAGCAATCCTCACAGTATAGAGACTCCTCTCCATTCCTCATCACTAGGAATCCTCACAGTATAGAGACACCTCTCCCTTCCTCATCACTAGCAATCCTCACAGTATAGAGACTCCTCTCCTTCCTCATCACCAGCAATCCTCACAGTATAGAGACACCTCTCCCTTCCTCATCACTAGCAATCCTCACAGTATAGAGAATCCTCTCCCTTCCTCATCACCAGCAATCCTCACAGTATAGAGACTCCTCTCCCTTCCTCATCTCTAGGAATCCTCACAGTATAGAGACTCCTCTCCCTTCCTCATCACTAGCAATCCTCACAGTATAGAGACACCTCTCCCTTCCTCATCACTAGCAATCCTCACAGTATAGAGACTCCTCTCCATTCCTCATCATTAGCAATCCTCACAGTATAGAGACTCCTCTCCATTCCTCATCACTAGGAATCCTCACAGTATAGAGACACCTCTCCCTTCCTCATCACTAGCAATCCTCACAGTATAGAGACTCCTCTCCTTCCTCATCACCAGCAATCCTCACAGTATAGAGACACCTCTCCCTTCCTCATCACTAGGAATCCTCACAGTATAGAGACTCCTCTCCTTCCTCATCACTAGCAATCCTCACAGTATAGAGACTCCTCTCCCTTCCTCATCACTAGGAATCCTCATAGTATAGAGACTCCTCTCCCTTCCTCATCACCAGCAATCCTCACAGTATAGAGACTCCTCTCCCTTCCTCATCTCTAGGAATCCTCACAGTATAGAGACTCCTCTCCCTTCCTCATCACCAGCAATCCTCACAGTATAGAGACTCCTCTCCTTCCTCATCACTAGGAATCCTCATAGTATAGAGACTCCTCTCCCTTCCTCATCACCAGCAATCCTCACAGTATAGAGACACCTCTCCCTTCCTCATCACTAGCAATCCTCACAGTATAGAGACTCCTCTCCATTCCTCATCACTAGGAATCCTCACAGTATAGAGACTCCTCTCCCTTCCTCATCACTAGGAATCCTCACAGTATAGAGACTCCTCTCCCTTCCTCATCTCTAGGAATCCTCACAGTATAGAGACTCCTCTCCCTTCCTCATCTCTAGGAATCCTCACAGTATAGAGACTCCTCTCCCTTCCTCATCACCAGCAATCCTCACAGTATAGAGACTCCTCTCCTTCCTCATCACTAGGAATCCTCATAGTATAGAGACTCCTCTCCCTTCCTCATCACCAGCAATCCTCACAGTATAGAGACTCCTCTCCTTCCTCATCACTAGGAATCCTCACAGTATAGAGACTCCTCTCCTTCCTCATCACTAGGAATCCTCACAGTATAGAGACTCCTCTCCTTCCTCATCACTAGGAATCCTCACAGTATAGAGACTCCTCTCCATTCCTCATCACTAGCCATCCTCATAGTATAGAGACTCCTCTCCCTTCCTCATCACTATGAATCCTCACAGTATAGAGGCTCCTCTCCCTTCCTCATCACTAGTAATCCTCACAGTATAGAGACTCCACTCCCTTCCTCATCACTAGGAATCCTCACAGTATAGAGACTCCTCTCCTTCCTCATCACTAGGAATCCTCACAATATAGAGGCTCCTCTCCATTCCTCATCACTAGCAATCCTCACAGTATAGAGACTCCTCTCCATTCTTCATCACTAGCAATCCTCACAGTATAGAGACTCCTCTCCCTTCCTCATCACTAGCAATCCTCACAGTATAGAGACTCCTCTCCCTCCTCATCACTAGCAATCCTCACAGTATAGAGACTCCTGTCCCTTCCTCATCACTAGCAATCCTCACAGTATAGAGACACCTCTCCCTTCCTCATCACTAGGAATCCTCACAGTATAGAGACACCTCTCCCTTCCTCATCACTAGGAATCCTCACAGTATAGAGACACCTCTCCCTTCCTCATCACTAGGAATCCTCACAGTATAGAGACTCCTCTCCTTCCTCATCACTAGGAATCCTCACAGTATAGAGACACCTCTCCCTTCCTCATCAATAGCAATCCTCACAGTATAGAGACACCTCTCCCTTCCTCATCACTAGCAATCCTCACAGTATAGAGACACCTCTCCCTTCCTCATCACTAGGAATCCTCACAGTATAGAGACACCTCTCCCTTCCTCATCAATAGCAATCCTCACAGTATAGAGACACCTCTCCCTTCCTCATCACTAGCAATCCTCACAGTATAGAGACACCTCTCCCTTCCTCATCACTAGCAATCCTCACAGTATAGAGACACCTCTCCCTTCCTCATCACTAGGAATCCTCACAGTATAGAGACACCTCTCCCTTCCTCATCACTAGCAATCCTCACAGTATAGAGACTCCTCTCCTTCCTCATCACTAGCAATCCTCACAGTATAGGGACTCCTCTCCCTTCCTCATCAATAGCAATCCTCACAGTATAGAGACTCCTCTCCCTTCCTCATCACTAGCAATCCTCACAGTATAGAGACTCCTCTCCTTCCTCATCACTAGCAATCCTCACAGTATAGGGACTCCTCTCCCTTCCTCATCAATAGCAATCCTCACAGTATAGAGACACCTCTCCCTTCCTCATCACTAGCAATCCTCACAGTATAGAGACACCTCTCCCTTCCTCATCACTAGCAATCCTCACAGTATAGAGACTCCTCTCCTTCCTCATCACTAGCAATCCTCACAGTATAGGGACTCCTCTCCCTTCCTCATCAATAGCAATCCTCACAGTATAGAGACTCCTCTCCCTTCCTCATCACTAGCAATCCTCACAGTATAGGGACTCCTCTCCCTTCCTCATCACTAGCAATCCTCACAGTATAGGGACTCCTCTCCCTTCCTCATCTCTAGGAATCCTCACAGTATAGAGACTCCTCTCCCTTCCTCATCAATAGCAATCCTCACAGTATAGAGACACCTCTCCCTTCCTCATCACTAGCAATCCTCACAGTATAGAGACTCCTCTCCTTCCTCATCACTAGGAATCCTCACAGTATAGAGACTCCTCTCCCTTCCTCATCTCTAGGAATCCTCACAGTATAGAGACTCCTCTCCCTTCCTCATCACTAGCAATCCTCACAGTATAGAGACTCCTCTCCCTTCCTCATCACTAGCAATCCTCACAGTATAGAGACTCCTCTCCCTTCCTCATCACTAGGAATCCTCACAGTATAGAGACACCTTTCCCTTCCTCATCACTAGCAATCCTCACAGTATAGAGACTCCTCTCCATTCCTCATCATTAGCAATCCTCACAGTATAGAGACGCCTCTCCCTTCCTCATCACTAGGAATCCTCACAGTATAGAGGCTCCTCTCCCTTCCTCATCACTAGCCATCTTCACAGTATAGAGACGCCTCTCCCTTCCTCATCACTAGCAATCCTCACAGTATAGAGACTCCTCTCCATTCCTCATCACTAGGAATCCTCACAGTATAGAGACTCCTCTCCTTCCTCATCACTAGGAATCCTCACAGTATAAAGACTCCTCTCCATTCCTCATCACTAGCCATCCTCATAGTATAGAGACTCCTCACCCTTCCTCATCACTAGCAATCCTCACAGTATAGAGACTCCTCTCCATTCCTCATCACTAGGAATCCTCACAGTATAGAGACTCCTCTCCTTCCTCATCACCAGCAATCCTCACAGTATAGAGACACCTCTCCATTCCTCATCACTAGCAATCCTCACAGTATAGAGACTCCTCTCCTTCCTCATCACTAGGAATCCTCACAGTATAGGGACTCCTCTCCCTTCCTCATCACTAGGAATCCTCACAGTATAGAGACTCCTCTCCCTTCCTCATCACTAGGAATCCTCACAGTATAGAGACTCCTCTCCCTTCCTCATCACTAGCAATCCTCACAGTATAGAGACTCCTCTCCCTTCCTCATCACTAGCAATCCTCACAGTATAGAGACTCCTCTCCCTTCCTCATCACTAGCAATCCTCACAGTATAGAGACTCCTCTCCTTCCTCATCACTAGGAATCCTCACAGTATAGAGACTCCTCTCCCTTCCTCATCTCTAGGAATCCTCACAGTATAGAGACACCTGTCCTTCCTCATCACTAGGAATCCTCACAGTATAGAGACTCCTCTCCCTTCCTCATCACTAGCAATCCTCACAGTATAGAGACACCTCTCCCTTCCTCATCACTAGCAATCCTCACAGTATAGAGACTCCTCTCCTTCCTCATCACTAGGAATCCTCACAGTATAGAGACTCCTCTCCTTCCTCATCACTAGCAATCCTCACAGTATAGAGACTCCTCTCCCTTCCTCATCACTAGCAATCCTCACAGTATAGAGACTCCTCTCCCTTCCTCATCACTAGGAATCCTCACAGTATAGAGACACCTTTCCCTTCCTCATCACTAGCAATCCTCACAGTATAGAGACTCCTCTCCATTCCTCATCATTAGCAATCCTCACAGTATAGAGACGCCTCTCCCTTCCTCATCACTAGGAATCCTCACAGTATAGAGGCTCCTCTCCCTTCCTCATCACTAGCCATCTTCACAGTATAGAGACGCCTCTCCCTTCCTCATCACTAGCAATCCTCACAGTATAGAGACTCCTCTCCATTCCTCATCACTAGGAATCCTCACAGTATAGAGACTCCTCTCCTTCCTCATCACTAGGAATCCTCACAGTATAGAGACTCCTCTCCATTCCTCATCACTAGCCATCCTCATAGTATAGAGACTCCTCACCCTTCCTCATCACTAGCAATCCTCACAGTATAGAGACTCCTCTCCATTCCTCATCACTAGGAATCCTCACAGTATAGAGACTCCTCTCCTTCCTCATCACCAGCAATCCTCACAGTATAGAGACACCTCTCCATTCCTCATCACTAGCAATCCTCACAGTATAGAGACTCCTCTCCTTCCTCATCACTAGGAATCCTCACAGTATAGGGACTCCTCTCCCTTCCTCATCACTAGGAATCCTCACAGTATAGAGACTCCTCTCCCTTCCTCATCACTAGGAATCCTCACAGTATAGAGACTCCTCTCCCTTCCTCATCACTAGCAATCCTCACAGTATAGAGACTCCTCTCCCTTCCTCATCACTAGCAATCCTCACAGTATAGAGACTCCTCTCCCTTCCTCATCACTAGCAATCCTCACAGTATAGAGACTCCTCTCCTTCCTCATCACTAGGAATCCTCACAGTATAGAGACTCCTCTCCCTTCCTCATCTCTAGGAATCCTCACAGTATAGAGACACCTGTCCTTCCTCATCACTAGGAATCCTCACAGTATAGAGACTCCTCTCCCTTCCTCATCACTAGCAATCCTCACAGTATAGAGACACCTCTCCCTTCCTCATCACTAGCAATCCTCACAGTATAGAGACTCCTCTCCTTCCTCATCACTAGGAATCCTCACAGTATAGAGACTCCTCTCCTTCCTCATCACTAGCAATCCTCACAGTATAGAGACTCCTCTCCCTTCCTCATCACTAGCAATCCTCACAGTATAGAGACACCTCTCCCTTCCTCATCACTAGCAATCCTCACAGTATAGAGACTCCTCTCCTTCCTCATCACTAGGAATCCTCACAGTATAGAGACACCTCTCCCTTCCTCATCACTAGCAATCCTCACAGTATAGAGACTCCTCTCCCTTCCTCATCTCTAGGAATCCTCACAGTATAGAGACTCCTCTCCCTTCCTCATCATTAGCAATCCTCACAGTATAGAGACTCCTCTCCATTCCTCATCCCTAGGAATCCTCACAGTATAGAGACTCCTCTCCTTCCTCATCACCAGCAATCCTCACAGTATAGAGACACCTCTCCCTTCCTCATCACTAGCAATCCTCACAGTATAGAGACTCCTCTCCCTTCCTCATCACTAGGAATCCTCACAGTATAGAGACTCCTCTCCTTCCTCATCACTAGCAATCCTCACAGTATAGAGACACCTCTCCCTTCCTCATCACCAGCAATCCTCACAGTATAGAGACACCTCTCCCTTCCTCATCACTAGCAATCCTCACAGTATAGAGACTCCTCTCCTTCCTTATCACTAGCAATCCTCACAGTATAGGGACTCCTCTCCCTTCCTCATCACTAGGAATCCTCACAGTATAGAGACTCCTCTCCTTCCTCATCACTAGGAATCCTCATAGTATAGAGACGCCTCTCCTTCCTCATCACTAGGAATCCTCACAGTATAGAGACTCCTCTCCTTCCTCATCACTAGGAATCCTCACAGTATAGAGACACCTCTCCTTCCTCATCACTAGGAATCCTCACAGTATAGAGACTCCTCTCCCTTCCTCATCAGTAGCAATCCTTACAGTATAGAGACACCTCTCCCTTCCTCATCACTAGCAATCCTCACAGTATAGAGACACCTCTCCCTTCCTCATCACTAGCAATCCTCATAGTATAGAGACGCCTCTCCTTCCTCATCACTAGGAATCCTCACAGTATAGAGGCTCCTCTCCTTCCTCATCACTAGGAATCCTCACAGTATAGGGACTCCTCTCCCTTCCTCATCACTAGCAATCCTCACAGTATAGAGACTCCTCTCCTTCCTCATCACTAGGAATCCTCACAGTATAGAGGCTCCTCTCCTTCCTCATCACTAGGAATCCTCACAGTATAGGGACTCCTCTCCCTTCCTCATCTCTAGGAATCCTCACAGTATAGAGACTCCTCTCCCTTCCTCATCAATAGCAATCCTCACAGTATAGAGACACCTCTCCCTTCCTCATCACTAGCAATCCTCACAGTATAGAGACTCCTCTCCTTCCTCATCACTAGGAATCCTCACAGTATAGAGACTCCTCTCCCTTCCTCATCACTAGGAATCCTCACAGTATAGAGACTCCTCTCCCTTCCTCATCACTAGGAATCCTCACAGTATAGAGGCTCCTCTCCCTTCCTCATCTCTAGGAATCCTCACAGTATAGAGACTCCTCTCCCTTCCTCTTCACTAGCAATCCTCACAGTATAGAGACACCTCTCCCTTCCTCATCACTAGCAATCCTCACAGTATAGAGACTCCTCTCCATTCCTCATCACTAGGAATCCTCACAGTATAGAGACACCTCTCCCTTCCTCATCACTAGGAATCCTCATAGTATAGAGACTCCTCTCCCTTCCTCATCACTAGCAATCCTCACAGTATAGAGGCTCCTCTCCTTCCTCATCACTAGGAATCCTCACAGTATAGGGACTCCTCTCCCTTCCTCATCTCTAGGAATCCTCACAGTATAGAGACTCCTCTCCATTCCTCATCACTAGGAATCCTCACAGTATAGAGACACCTCTCCCTTCCTCATCACTAGGAATCCTCATAGTATAGAGACTCCTCTCCCTTCCTCATCACTAGCAATCCTCACAGTATAGAGACTCCTCTCCTTCCTCATCACTAGCAATCCTCACAGTATAGAGACTCCTCTCCCTTCCTCATCAATAGCAATCCTCACAGTATAGAGGCTCCTCTCCCTTCCTCTTCACTAGGAATCCTCACAGTATAGAGACTCCTCTCCCTTCCTCATCAATAGCAATCCTCACAGTATATAGACACCTCTCCCTTCCTCATCACTAGCAATCCTCACAGTATAGAGACTCCTCTCCCTTCCTCATCACTAGCAATCCTCACAGTATAGAGACTCCTCTCCCTTCCTCATCACTAGCCATCCTCACAGTATAGAGACGCCTCTCCCTTCCTCATCACTAGGAATCCTCACAGTATAGGGACTCCTCTCCCTTCCTCATCACTAGGGATTCTAACAGTATAGAGACACCTCTTCCTTCCTCATCACTATGAATCCTCACAGTATAGAGACACCTCTCCCTTCCTCATCACTAGCAATCCTCACAGTATAGAGGCTCCTCTCCCTTCCTCATCACTATGAATCCTCACAGTATAGGGACTCCTCTCCCTTCCTCATCTCTAGGAGTCCTCACAGTATAGAGACTCCTCTCCCTTCCTCATCACTAGCAATCCTCACAGTATAGAGACTCCTCTCCCTTCCTCATCACTAGGAATCCTCACAGTATAGAGACTCCTCTCCCTTCCTCATCAATAGCAATCCTCACAGTATATAGACACCTCTCCCTTCCTCATCACTAGCAATCCTCACAGTATAGAGACTCCTCTCCCTTCCTCATCACTAGCAATCCTCACAGTATAGAGACTCCTCTCCCTTCCTCATCACTAGCCATCCTCACAGTATAGAGACGCCTCTCCCTTCCTCATCACTAGGAATCCTCACAGTATAGGGACTCCTCTCCCTTCCTCATCACTAGGGATTCTAACAGTATAGAGACACCTCTTCCTTCCTCATCACTATGAATCCTCACAGTATAGAGGCTCCTCTCCCTTCCTCATCACTATGAATCCTCACAGTATAGGGACTCCTCTCCCTTCCTCATCTCTAGGAGTCCTCACAGTATAGAGACTCCTCTCCCTTCCTCATCACTAGCAATCCTCACAGTATAGAGACTCCTCTCCCTTCCTCATCACTAGGAATCCTCACAGTATAGAGACTCTTCTCCCTTCCTCATCAGTAGCAATCCTCACAGTATAGAGACACCTCTCCCTTCCTCATCACTAGGAATCCTCACAGTATAGGGACTCCTCTCCCTTCCTCATCACTAGGAATCCACAGTATAGAGACTCCTCTCCATTCCTCATCACTAGCAGCCCTCACAGTATAGAGACTCCTCTCCCTTCCTCATCAGTAGGAATCCTCATAGTATAGAGACGCCTCTCCTTCCTCATCACTAGGAATCCTCATAGTATAGAGACTCCTCTCCTTCCTCATCACTAGAAATCCTCACAGTATAGAGACTCCTCTCCCTTCCTCATCACTAGCAATCCTCACAGTATAGAGACACCTCTCCCTTCCTCATCACTAGGAATCCTCACAGTATAGGGACTCCTCTCCCTTCCTCATCACTAGGAATCCTCACAGTATAGAGACTCCTCTCCCTTCCTCATCAGTAGCAATCCTCACAGTATAGAGACACCTCTCCCTTCCTCATCACTATGAATCCTCACAGTATAGAGGCTCCTCTCCCTTCCTCATCACTAGCCATCCTCACAATATAGAGATGGCTCTCCCTTCCTCATCACTAGGAATCCTCACAGTATAGAGATTCCTCTCCATTCCTCATCACTAGCAGCCCTCACAGTATAGAGACTCCTCTCCCTTCCTCACCACTAGAAATCCTCACAGTATAGAGACTCCTCTCCCTTCCTCATCACTAGCAATCCTCACAGTATAGAGACACCTCTCCCTTCCTCATCACTAGGAATCCTCACAGTATAGGGACTCCTCTCCCTTCCTCATCAGTAGGAATCCTCACAGTATAGGGACTCCTCTCCCTTCCTCATCTCTAGGAATCCTCACAGTATAGAGACTCCTCTCCCTTCCTCACCACTAGAAATCCTCACAGTATAGAGACTCCTCTCCCTTCCTCATCACTAGCAATCCTCACAGTATAGAGACTCCTCTCTCTTCCTCATCACTAGGAATCCTCACAGTATAGAGACACCTCTCCCTTCCTCATCACTATGAATCCTCACACTATAGAGGCTCCTCTCCCTTCCTCATCACTAGCAATCCTCACAGTATAGAGACGCCTCTCCTTCCTCATCACTAGGAATCCTCACAGTATAGAGACTCCTCTCCCTTCCTCATCACTAGGAATCCTCACAGTATAGAGACTCCTCTCCCTTCCTCATCACTAGGAATCCTCACAGTATAGGGACTCCTCTCCCTTCCTCATCACTAGGAGTCCTCACAGTATAGAGACTCCTCTCCTTCCTCATCACTAGGAATCCTCACAGTATAGAGACTCCTCTCCTTTCCTCATCACTAGGAATCCTCACAGTAAAGAGACTCCTCTCCATTCCTCATCACTAGGAATCCTCACAGTATAGACTCCTCTTCCTTCCTCATCACAAGCAATCCTCACAGTATAGAGGCTCCTCTCCTTCCTCATCACTAGCAATCCTCACAGTATAGAGACTCCTGTCCCTTCCTCATAACAAGCAATCCTCACAGTATAGAGACTCCTCTCCCTTCCTCATCAGTAGCAATCCTCACAGTATAGAGACACCTCTCCCTTCCTCATCACTACCAATCCTCACAGTATAGAGACTCCTCTCCCTTCCTCATCACTAGGAATCCTCACAGTATAGGGACTCCTCTCCCTTTCTCATCACTAGGAATCCTCACAGTATAGAGACTCCTCTCCCTTCCTCATCACTAGCCATCCTCACAGTATAGAGACACCTCTCCCTTCCTCATCACTAGCAATCCTCACAGTATAGAGACACCTCTCCCTTCCTCATCACTAGGAATCCTCACAGTATAGGGACTCCTCTCCCTTCCTCATCACTAGGAATCCTCACAGTATAGGGACTCCTCTCCCTTCCTCATCTCTAGGAATCCTCACAGTATAGAGACACCTCTCCCTTCCTCATCACTAGGAATCCTCACAGTATAGGGACTCCTCTCCCTTCCTCATCTCTAGGAATCCTCACAGTATAGAGACACCTCTCCCTTCCTCATCACTAGGAATCCTCACAGTATAGAGGCTCCTCTCCCTTCCTCATCACTAGGAATCCTCACAGTATAGGGACTCCTCTCCCTTTCTCATCACTAGGAATCCTCACAGTATAGAGACTCCTCTCCCTTCCTCATCACTAGGAATCCTCACAGTATAGAGACTCCTCTCCCTTCCTCATCAATAGCAATCCTCACAGTATAGAGACACCTCTCCCTTCCTCATCACTAGCAATCCTCACAGTATAGAGACACCTCTCCCTTCCTCATCACTAGGAATCCTCACAGTATAGGGACTCCTCTCCCTTCCTCATCACTAGGAATCCTCACAGTATAGGGACTCCTCTCCCTTCCTCATCACTAGGAATCCTCACAGTATAGGGACTCCTCTCCCTTCCTCATCACTAGCAATCCTCACAGTATAGACACACCTCTCCCTTCCCTATCAGTAGCAATCCTCACAGTATAGAGACACCTCTCCTTTCCTCATCACTATGAATCCTCACAGTATAGAGGCTCCTCTCCCTTCCTCATCACTAGCCATCTTCACAGTATAGAGACGCCTCTCCCTTCCTCATCACTAGCAATCCTCACAGTATAGAGACACCTCTCCCTTCCTCATCACTAGCAATCCTCACAGTATAGAGACACCTCTCCCTTCCTCATCACTAGGAATCCTCACAGTATAGAGACACCTCTCCCTTCCTCATCATTAGCCATCTTCACAGTATAGAGACGCCTCTCCCTTCCTCATCACTAGCCATCTTCACAGTATAGAGGCTCCTCTCCCTTCCTCATCACTAGCCATCTTCACAGTATAGAGACGCCTCTCCCTTCCTCATCACTACTAATCCTCACAGTATAGAGACTCCTCTCCCTTCCTCATCACTAGGAATCCTCACAGTATAGAGACTCCTCTCCCTTCCTCATCACTATGAATCCTCACAGTATAGAGGCTCCTCTCCCTTCCTCATCACAAGCTATCTTCACAGTATAGAGACGCCTCTCCCTTCCTCATCACTAGGAATCCTCACAGTATAGGGACTCCTCTCCCTTCCTCATCACTAGGAATCCTCACAGTATAGAGACTCCTCTCCCTTCCTCATCACTAGCAATCCTCACAGTATAGAGACACCTCTCCCTTCCTCATCACTAGCAATCCTCACAGTATAGAGACACCTCTCCCTTCCTCATCACTAGGAATCCTCACAGTATAGGGACTCCTCTCCCTTCCTCATCTCTAGGAATCCTCACAGTATAGAGACACCTCTCCCTTCCTCATCACTAGCAATCCTCACAGTATAGAGACACCTCTCCCTTCCTCATCACTAGGAATCCTCACAGTATAGGGACTCCTCTCCCTTCCTCATCACTAGGAATCCTCACAGTATAGAGACTCCTCTCCCTTCCTCATCACTAGCAATCCTCACAGTATAGAGACACCTCTCCCTTCCTCATCACTAGCAATCCTCACAGTATAGAGACTCCTCTCCCTTCCTCATCACTAGGAATCCTCACAGTATAGGGACTCCTCTCCCTTCCTCATCTCTAGGAATCCTCACAGTATAGAGACACCTCTCCCTTCCTCATCAGTAGCAATCCTCACAGTATAGAGACACCTCTCCCTTCCTCATCACTAGCAATCCTCACAGTATAGAGACTCCTCTCCCTTCCTCATCACTAGGAATCCTCACAGTATAGGGACTCCTCTCCCTTCCTCATCACTAGCAATCCTTACAGTATAGACACACCTCTCCCTTCCTCATCAGTAGCAATCCTCACAGTATAGAGACACCTCTCCCTTCCTCATCACTAGGAATCCTCACAGTATAGACACACCTCTCCCTTCCTCATCACTATGAATCCTCACAGTATAGAGGCTCCTCTCCCTTCCTCATCACTAGCCATCTTCACAGTATAGAGACGCCTCTCCTTTCCTCATCACTAGGAATCCTCACAGTATAGAGACACCTCTCCCTTCCTCATCATTAGCCATCTTCACAGTATAGAGACGCCTCTCCCTTCCTCATCACTAGCCATCTTCACAGTATAGAGGCTCCTCTCCCTTCCTCATCACTAGCCATCTTCACAGTATAGAGACGCCTCTCCCTTCCTCATCACTACTAATCCTCACAGTATAGAGACTCCTCTCCCTTCCTCATCACTAGCCATCTTCACAGTATAGAGACGCCTCTCCCTTCCTCATCACTAGGAATCCTCACAGTATAGGGACTCCTCTCCCTTCCTCATCTCTAGGAATCCTCACAGTATAGAGACTCCTCTCCCTTCCTCATCACTAGCAATCCTCACAGTATAGAGACTCCTCTCCCTTCCTCATCACTAGCAATCCTCACAGTATAGAGACTCCTCTCCCTTCCTCATCAATAGCAATCCTCACAGTATAGAGACTCCTCTCCCTTCCTCATCACTAGGAATCCTCACAGTATAGAGACTTCTCTCCTTCCTCATCACTAGGAATCCTCACAGTATAGAGATGCCGCTCCTTCCTCATCACTAGGAATCCACACAGAATAGAGACTCCTCTCCATTCCTCATCACTAGCAATCCTCACAGTATAGAGGCTCCTCTCCATTCCTCATCACTAGGAATCCTCACAGTATAGAGGCTCCTCTCCCTTCCTCATCACTAGCATTCCTCACAGTATAGAGGCTCCTCTCCTTCCTCATCATCACTGGGAATGCCATCTGCCAGCCATCTTACACCTTGTTGTGTTTTCCCTGTCAGCCATCTTACACCTTGCAGCGTTTTCTCTGTCAGCCATCTTACACCTTGCTGTATTTTCCTTGTCAGCCATCTTACACCTTGCTGTGTTTTCCTTGTCAGCCATCTTACACCTTGCTGTGTTTTCCTTGTCAGCCATCTTACACCTTGCTGTGTTTTCCTTGTCAGCCATCTTACACCTTGCTGTGTTTTCCTTGTCAGCCATCTTACACCGTGCTGTGTTTTCCCTGTCAGCCATCTTATACCTTCCTGTGTTTTCCTTGTCAGCCATCTTACATCTGTTTGCGCTCCATGATTTTGACAAGAGTGGATTTCTGGATGGTCTGGAACTTATGCGGCTGCTACATGGAGTTCAAACAATAAGATTACAGGAGGAACCCGCTCACGATTCAGTAAGTATCATATTAACTAGTTATTTGCTGAAGGGATACAAGAAAGGGAAGGCAGAGAGAGTAGAATAACACTATAGGGCTCAGACAGTTACAATCCATTCTTTCATGTATATACAGAACATACATAGAGTAATCAGAGATCATATGCTGTATCCTATATAATCTAATTCAGTGCAGAGTATAATAATGTAATATACAGATGGAGCCATGCTCATCTAGCCTTCTCTGCTGCACCTAGGTGCACCAAGGCTTATTAGCATAAGTCTTTAATCTATTGTTCTCAGCTGTAATACAATACAGAGAATACAGCAAGGGATTAAGTCCGATTGGCCAGTCTCAGTTACTCCTAGTAAAGGGATAAATGAGCAGGGCTCCATCTGTAATATAATATGATAATCACCAGACGATGGATACTAGTCGGCAACATTATTTGAATGAGAGGTCTCAATGCATTGAAGTACAGGTGCCCGTACAGGTACAGCTGTCGCCATGGGGTGAGCGGGCACATACTGTATACAGATACTGTGGGGATATTGGGATCTGCTGATCATTGGGCAATAAGTAATAAGGTGCTTTCTAAAATGGGTGCCCCCTAATAATTAGATGCCTGGCGGGGGAATGGGATCTTCCTCCCTGGTGATTACGTTACCTCTTATGTGGGCACACTGCGAGAGGGGACCCCTCTGTTACACGAGAGTACCCGCATCTTTTTATGTATTGCTGTCGGCTCACATGTCTGCACCGGCGGCACTTCCGATAATGGCGCCAGTGACTGCATGAAGTCCCCACCGTTTGCCTGGACCAGGGCGGTCAAAGTCATTTCTTTTTGGGGGGGTCGCTATACCTGCCATTGTAGGGGATAAGTGGGACTTGTCCTCTGCACTGTAGGTGCTCCATCTATTCTCCACAGTGAAGGGGTAAAAGGGCTCATTGTGCATCTAACAGAAAGGAAACGTGTCTTATTCTGCTCTGTACATTACACTACCAGGCGTTATACATGTTGCTTTCCTCTCATATAATGGAGACAGTAAGGATGGGAACTCTGTATATACAATCAGTATTGTCCAGTCTGTGCTTTCTCTAATCCAGTTTTACTTCATATTTTGTGGTCTTTCTTTCCCCTCTTAGATAGATGTATCTCTTTATATTGAAGTGTCCTCACTCTTCTTTCCGTCCTCTATATTACTTGTATGTTACTGTCTGTTTTATGTGTCCTCATCGCTACAGTCTATTCCCATCAGGAACCGTATTCTATGACCTGTTATGTATTACTCTTCCCGGCTGTTCCATGTTTACCCCCTATACTGTACTATACTGTACCTCTATATTACTTGTATGTTACTGTCTGTTTTATGTTTCCTCATCGCTACAGTCTATTCCCATCAGGAACCGTATTCTATGACCTGTTATGTATTACTCTTCCCGGCTATTCCATGTTTACCCCCTATACTGTACTATACTGTACCTCTATATTACTTGTATGTTACTGTCTGTTTTATGTTTCCTCATCGCTACAGTCTATTCCCATCAGGAACCGTATTCTATGACCTGTTATGTATTACTCTTCCCGGCTGTTCCATGTTTACCCCCTATACTGTACTATACTGTACCTCTATATTACTTGTATGTTACTGTCTGTTTTATGTTTCCTCATCGTTACAGTCTATTCCCATCAGGAACCGTATTCTATGACCTGTTATGTATTACTCTTCCCGGCTGTTCCATGTTTACCCCCTATACTGTACTATACTGTACCTCTATATTACTTGTATGTTACTGTCTGTTTTATGTTTCCTCATCGCTACAGTCTATTCCCATCAGGAACCGTATTCTATGACCTGTTATGTATTACTCTTCCCGGCTGTTCCATGTTTACCCCCTATACTGTACTATACTGTACCTCTATATTACTTGTATGTTACTGTCTGTTTTATGTTTCCTCTTCGCTACAGTCTATTCCCATCAGGAACCGTATTCTATGACCTGTTATGTATTACTCTTCCCGCCTGTTCCATGTTTACCCCCTATACTGTACTATACTGTACCTCTATATTACTTGTATGTTACTGTCTGTTTTATGTTTCCTCATCGCTACAGTCTATTCCCATCAGGAACCGTATTCTATGACCTGTTATGTATTACTCTTCCCGGCTATTCCATGTTTACCCCCTATACTGTACTATACTGTACCTCTATATTACTTGTATGTTACTGTCTGTTTTATGTTTCCTCATCGCTACAGTCTATTCCCATCAGGAACCGTATTCTATGACCTGTTATGTATTACTCTTCCCGGCTATTCCATGTTTACCCCCTATACTGTACTATACTGTACCTCTATATTACTTGTATGTTACTGTCTGTGTTATGTTTCCTCATCGCTACAGTCTATTCCCATCAGGAACCGTATTCTATGACCTGTTATGTATTACTCTTCCCGGCTGTTCCATGTTTACCCCCTATACTGTACTATACTGTACCTCTATATTACTTGTATGTTACTGTCTGTTTTATGTTTCCTCATCGCTACAGTCTATTCCCATCAGGAACCGTATTCTATGACCTGTTATGTATTACTCTTCCCGGCTATTCCATGTTTACCCCCTATACTGTACTATACTGTACCTCTATATTACTTGTATGTTACGGTCTGTTTTATGTTTCCTCATCGTTACAGTCTATTCCCATCAGGAACCGTATTCTATGACCTGTTATGTATTACTCTTCCCGGCTATTCCATGTTTACCCCCTATACTGTACTATACTGTACCTCTATATTACTTGTATGTTACTGTCTGTTTTATATTTCCTCATCGCTACAGTCTATTCCCATCAGGAACCGTATTCTATGACCTGTTATGTATTACTCTTCCCGGCTATTCCATGTTTACCCCCTATACTGTACTATACTGTACCTCTATATTACTTGTATGTTACTGTCTGTTTTATGTTTCCTCATCGCTACAGTCTATTCCCATCAGGAACCGTATTCTATGACCTGTTATGTATTACTCTTCCCGGCTGTTCCATGTTTACCCCCTATACTGTACTATACTGTACCTCTATATTACTTGTATGTTACTGTCTGTTTTATGTTTCCTCATCGCTACAGTCTATTCCCATCAGGAACCGTATTCTATGACCTGTTATGTATTACTCTTCCCGGCTATTCCATGTTTACCCCCTATACTGTACTATACTGTACCTCTATATTACTTGTATGTTACTGTCTGTTTTATGTTTCCTCATCGTTACAGTCTATTCCCATCAGGAACCGTATTCTATGACCTGTTATGTATTACTCTTCCCGGCTATTCCATGTTTACCCCCTATACTGTACTATACTGTACCTCTATATTACTTGTATGTTACTGTCTGTTTTATGTTTCCTCATCGCTACAGTCTATTCCCATCAGGAACCGTATTCTATGACCTGTTATGTATTACTCTTCCCGGCTATTCCATGTTTACCCCCTATACTGTACTATACTGTACCTCTATATTACTTGTATGTTACTGTCTGTTTTATATTTCCTCATCGCTACAGTCTATTCCCATCAGGAACCGTATTCTATGACCTGTTATGTATTACTCTTCCCGGCTATTCCATGTTTACCCCCTATACTGTACTATACTGTACCTCTATATTACTTGTATGTTACTGTCTGTTTTATGTTTCCTCATCGCTACAGTCTATTCCCATCAGGAACCGTATTCTATGAC
Organism: Pseudophryne corroboree; assembly: GCF_028390025.1. NCBI lineage: Eukaryota > Metazoa > Chordata > Amphibia > Anura > Myobatrachidae > Pseudophryne > Pseudophryne corroboree. Next base: position 164,005 of record NC_086447.1, on the reverse strand, counting down.
CTGTTATGTATTACTCTTCCCGGCTGTTCCATGTTTACCCCCTATACTGTACTATACTGTACCTCTATATTACTTGTATGTTACTGTCTGTTTTATGTTTCCTCATCGCTACAGTCTATTCCCATCAGGAACCATATTCTATGACCTGTTATGTATTACTCTTCCCGGCTATTCCATGTTTACCCCCTATACTGTACTATACTGTACCTCTATATTACTTGTATGTTACTGTCTGTTTTATGTTTCCTCATCGCTACAGTCTATTCCCATCAGGAACCGTATTCTATGACCTGTTATGTATTACTCTTCCCGGCTATTCCATGTTTACCCCCTATACTGTACTATACTGTACCTCTATATTACTTGTATGTTACTGTCTGTTTTATGTTTCCTCATCGCTACAATCTATTCCCATCAGGAACCGTATTCTATGACCTGTTATGTATTACTCTTCCCGGCTGTTCCATGTTTACCCCCTATACTGTACTATACTGTACCTCTATATTACTTGTATGTTACTGTCTGTTTTATGTTTCCTCATCGCTACAGTCTATTCCCATCAGGAACCGTATTCTATGACCTGTTATGTATTACTCTTCCCGGCTATTCCATGTTTACCCCCTATACTGTACTATACTGTACCTCTATATTACTTGTATGTTACTGTCTGTTTTATGTTTCCTCATCGTTACAGTCTATTCCCATCAGGAACCGTATTCTATGACCTGTTATGTATTACTCTTCCCGGCTATTCCATGTTTACCCCCTATACTGTACTATACTGTACCTCTATATTACTTGTATGTTACTGTCTGTTTTATATTTCCTCATCGCTACAGTCTATTCCCATCAGGAACCGTATTCTATGACCTGTTATGTATTACTCTTCCCGGCTATTCCATGTTTACCCCCTATACTGTACTATACTGTACCTCTATATTACTTGTATGTTACTGTCTGTTTTATGTTTCCTCATCGCTACAGTCTATTCCCATCAGGAACCGTATTCTATGACCTGTTATGTATTACTCTTCCCGGCTGTTCCATGTTTACCCCCTATACTGTACTATACTGTACCTCTATATTACTTGTATGTTACTGTCTGTTTTATGTTTCCTCATCGCTACAGTCTATTCCCATCAGGAACCGTATTCTATGACCTGTTATGTATTACTCTTCCCGGCTATTCCATGTTTACCCCCTGTACTGTACTATACTGTACCTCTATATTACTTGTATGTTACTGTCTGTTTTATATTTCCTCATCGCTACAGTCTATTCCCATCAGGAACCGTATTCTATGACCTGTTATGTATTACTCTTCCCGGCTATTCCATGTTTACCCCCTATACTGTACTATACTGTACCTCTATATTACTTGTATGTTACTGTCTGTTTTATGTTTCCTCATCGCTACAGTCTATTCCCATCAGGAACCGTATTCTATGACCTGTTATGTATTACTCTTCCCGGCTGTTCCATGTTTACCCCCTATACTGTACTATACTGTACCTCTATATTACTTGTATGTTACTGTCTGTTTTATGTTTCCTCATCGCTACAGTCTATTCCGATCAGGAACCATATTCTATGACCTGTTATGTATTACTCTTCCCGGCTATTCCATGTTTACCCCCTATACTGTACTATACTGTACCTCTATATTACTTGTATGTTACTGTCTGTTTTATGTTTCCTCATCGCTACAGTCTATTCCCATCAGGAACCGTATTCTATGACCTTTTATGTATTACTCTTCCCGGCTGTTCCATGTTTACCCCCTATACTGTACTATACTGTACCTCTATATTACTTGTATGTTACTGTCTGTTTTATGTTTCCTCATCGCTACAGTCTATTCCCATCAGGAACCGTATTCTATGACCTGTTATGTATTACTCTTCCCGGCTATTCCATGTTTACCCCCTATACTGTACTATACTGTACCTCTATATTACTTGTATGTTACTGTCTGTTTTATGTTTCCTCATCGTTAGTCTATTCCCATCAGGAACCGTATTCTATGACCTGTTATGTATTACTCTTCCCGGCTATTCCATGTTTACCCCCTATACTGTACTATACTGTACCTCTATATTACTTGTATGTTACTGTCTGTTTTATGTTTCCTCATCGCTACAGTCTATTCCCATCAGGAACCGTATTCTATGACCTGTTATGTATTACTCTTCCCGGCTGTTCCATGTTTACCCCCTATACTGTACTATACTGTACCTCTATATTACTTGTATGTTACTGTCTGTTTTATGTTTCCTCATCGCTACAGTCTATTCCCATCAGGAACCGTATTCTATGACCTGTTATGTATTACTCTTCCCGGCTGTTCCATGTTTACCCCCTATACTGTACTATACTGTACCTCTATATTACTTGTATGTTACTGTCTGTTTTATGTTTCCTCATTGCTACAGTCTATTCCCATCAGGAACCGTATTCTATGACCTGTTATGTATTACTCTTCCCGGCTGTTCCATGTTTACCCCCTATACTGTACTATACTGTACCTCTATATTACTTGTATGTTACTCTCTGTTTTATGTTTCCTCATCGCTACAGTCTATTCCCATCAGGAACCGTATTCTATGACCTGTTATGTATTACTCTTCCCGGCTATTCCATGTTTACCCCCTATACTGTACCTCTATGTAATACTAACTGATGACTAGTTCATGTTTTATACCTTATGCCGTTGTCTGGAATACTTGTAGAAAATATCACTGGAAACATTTAAAATAAATGATGAAATGCCCCATAATACTATTACCCATCGTTTAAGAGATGAACTTGTGTTCCTTTGTTGCAGGTGATCTCTTTGGTCGATGAAGTCTTGGAGAAACAAGACCTGAACAAAGATGGGCTTCTCAGTGCCCAGGAAATTGTGACCCCTCCAGTCTACACAGAGGACGCCCCACCCGTTCACGTGGCTATTCCGGCCCCTCAGACAGGAGACCTACAGGGGTCCTCAGACAATGATACTAACACCAATGAAGAGAAAATAGAAACTGATAACCCACCAGCAGAGGATGATAATGCTCATATACAAATAAATGACTCCGCTCCTCCACCGGAAGATGCAATACAGAGCCAGGAAGATGGGGGCAATGAGAAAATCAATGTAATAGAAGTTGTGCTGGATGAAGAGGAAGAGGAAGAAGAGAAACATGAGGCTGGGAATGAGATGTAAGAGTCCTCATCCTCACATAGATATATGGCCTACTAGCAACGCATGGAGCCTGCAGGAGCTAGTACTAGGTGGTGATCATGGATGATGAGGGTGGTGGTGGAGTTTGCACTTGGTTCCCTAGCTGCAGCACATTGTGCTTATTAATAACTTGCCATATTAACTAATTAGATATGTTCCCATGATGGAGATGAAAGTTATCAGACTGTTGTCCTACTATCATATTTGATAGCTGAGGAGAAAAGGACTCTTCCTCTTCCTCCTTCCATCTACAGAACAGAGAAACGGGCACATGCTCTCCTCACCCTGGTTCCATCCTACCAGGAATGTTTCATGACTTTGGAAGGTAGCAGATGACAACACATTAGTGCGTCTTCTCCAGTTTGCTGACTTCTTGTGTGACCTGTCTGATTATATCTAAATCATCTGACCAAGCTACAGGCAGCTCCACACACACACACGGAACCACTATGGTAGAACTATGTGATATTACAATGTGATATTACTATGAGTAGCCAGTTTATTGTGTACTATGTACAGAAATTGTACATTAAAGAGAAACAAATAAGAGAAAGACTTTGTCTTTGTTCGTAATAATCTTTCTGCAGCGGGGTACACTGGTATTCCACAGGGAATTACATCGGGGTGTAGAGTTGGATCTTGATCCGAGGCACCAACAGGCTAAAGCTTTGAGTGTTCCCAGAATGCACTGCACCGCCTCCTCTATATCCCCTCCTCCGGGCACAGGAGCTCAGTGTGTAAGTTGGTGACTGCAGTGCAGGCAGGTAACAGGTGGGGCTGCGCTAGGCAGCCCTGGGAAGAGCTTTTATAGAAGACAGAAGACTTCAAGGGCCGCAGCACAGGCACTTAGTAGTGCTATGTGTCATTCTGACATATCGTGCTGCGACTCCCTCGCCTCCCCCGGCGGCGCTGTATACTCCCCACGCACTGGTTGCCGGGTACTTACAGCGGAGGGCTCCGGTCACTTCAGGCACACATCCGCCGCTGCTCTCCTGGATCGCGCGGCCACATCTTTGGGAGGAGGTAAGAGGGTCCCCCAGGCGGGACCAGCCAGGAATCGCGATCTGGCGCAGTCTCCGGAGACGGACCGTGCTTGCTGGCGTGGACACTGTGGCCGTACAGGGACCCCACTAGACCACCAGGGCAAGGCGCACAGGTCGGATTTCTTAAAATCCGTTTCAAATAGGCCCCACAGTACCCGGTGGTGAAGTCCAGCAAAGGGGATAAGGCTCTGATCTGTAGCCCCTCCCCCAGCCCTAGGCGCCATTTACTGCAAATGTTCCCACCCTGGAGCTGCATCTCTCTCCCTCACTCCCTGTCAGCGTTTGGGCGCCATTATACACAGCTGCGCTGATTCTGGGACTGCTGGGCACTGTCTCCTCTGTAAAGCCGCCTGTATCATCAGCGCTGTGCATTTACAGGACACTAAGTATTCTACATGTCATTTAGACGGTGTTAGTTAAGAACAAGTGCATTACTACAGGGATATTTACTACAAGTACCCTGTGATATTCATCCAGTATTACTGTGCATTGTTATATCTATATACCTACATAGTTTTACTTGGTAGTACAGTTACTTAGTATTGCTAGTCCAGTGCAGTTTTATTGTTGTTGGTAATCATTTCTGCATTGTACATGTGACTGTGTGTGCCTATAGCTGCTGTGTGGTCTCTATTCCGTGTATCTCACACATATTGCTATCCCTATATTCTGTACCCTGATGGGGGCTAAGTGCATCAGGGGTCTTATATAATATAGTGTTTCACAGGATATACTACTTTAGTATTTTTCTCTGTGTATTTTCAGTCACCATATACCTCTTACATTCTCTGTCTGTGCTCTGCTTGCAGTCATAGTATACAGGTTTTTTTTGTCAGGTACTTTATCTACTTATATTGTACTATTACGCCCTAAGGTTACGCTTTCAAATAATGTCTGATAATCAGGGCAGTAGATCCTTGGCTGATCCTGAGCCATCCAGTGCTGACGCTACGGATTGCTCGGAGGAAAACATTGCAGCTGAGGGTTCAGGTACTGGGGATTCTATACCCCTCAGTCGGTCTGCAGCAACGGGGGCACATCAAGACCCACCTTGGGCTGCTTTTACTAATTTACTGACTATACTAGTAACTAGACATGCGCCCCCTGTGGGACCTCCTGTACCATTACAGCCACATACTGTCCCTGCAGTTAATTCGCCATGTGCAGATACTCTGTCAACTCAGTTACAGCAAATCAGACTTTGGCTAAACATAAACCTAACCCTCACCCTCCTAGGACCAAGGGGTCTTCTAAGCGGCCATTACATCCTCACAATCTACCCATGTTTTGGATACTTCATCCGATGAAGATGGCGCATTTACTGACCCATCAGACACTGATGCAGATGCTTCTGATGGGGAATCTATTACACAAGTGGATGTTCCTGACCTCTTGGAGGCTATCAGGCTGATTCTTCAAATTGATGATGACACAGAACCTCCAGATACGTCTAAGAAACCAGATAATTTCAAACGTCAGAAGGTCACTAAATTAGTTTTGCCACATTCTGACCACTTAGTTGACATACGTCAGGAATCCTGGGAGAATCCAGGAAAGAAATTCTCTAAGAATATGCTAGCTCGTTATCCCCTCGCTGCGGAGTTAAGTAAAAATTGGGAAACACCGCCGCCGGTGGACTCACAGGTCGCGCGTCTGGTGGTGTCATCTTCTCTGCCTGTTACTACCGTCACCTCTCTGAAGGAACCGACGGATAAGTGTGTGGAGGGTTGCTTGAAGTCTATTTACACTCTGGCTGGAGCTGTGCATAGACCCACTATTTCGGCTTCTTGGGCTGCAAAGGCTATTGAATCCTGGGTTCAGGAAGTTGAAGCGGAGCTACCGTCTGATTTTCCTGATAATGCTAGACAGTGTCTTTCATATATTTTTACAGCCTCTCATTATATTCAGGAGGCGGCATCTGGTGCCGGTGTCCTGGCGGCCAAAGCATCTACTACGTCCATTCTGGCTCGCCGGATTCTGTGGTTGCGGTCCTGGTCTGTAGATCTGGACTCTAAAAAGACATTGAAAGTGATCCCCTTTAAGGGAAACATCCTTATTGGGGAAGATCTCACCAAGATTGTTGCTGACTTAGCGTCTGAATTGAATTGAATTTATTGTTATCATTAAATATTCACGTATGAACAGACAATGAAATTTCCATGTGAGTGAAACAGATATCATAAGTACAACACCGATAAAACACCATAAAATATTTTTAAAATATTTATAAAAGCCGAAGGAACACAATAGACACATAAGCAGGTACTACGCTCCTATCTTCCCCCTAAACCATTAAGCATATTAACTGCCCTAGGGAAAAAACTATGCCTCAACCGACTGGTCTTACACAGTAAAGATCTATAACGTAAGTTAGAAGGAAGCAGGGTAAATACCCCATAATTGGGGTGGGTTACATCATTCAATATACTCCTGGCCTTCTTAAGGAGCCTCTTTTCATAAATAGATTGAATGTTTGGCAATACTGAACCAACTATTCTTCCAGCAGTTTTAACAATTCTGTCAAGTGATTCGCGCTCTGCTACCTTACAATTTCCATACCAGACAGAAATACCATATATAAGCACACTTTCAATAGTACAAGAATAAAAATTAACTAAAATTGGCTCAGATATTCCTGCTAGACGCATTTTCCTAAGAAAATATAACCGTTGTTGGGCTTTCTTTATGACATTGTCAATATGATAATACCATGACAAGTCATTGGATATAATCATACCCAAGAATTTAAAGAATGTAACTATCTCCACCTCTTGGTTGTCCAAAACCAAAGGACTGTAAGTATACTGATTTGTTGTCCTAAAATCTAAGATCATCTCTATTGTCTTTGTAACATTAAGAATCAGGTGATTATCCTGACTCCATTTCTCCAGCCTACATACTTCAGATATTAATTCATAGTCGTTGTTTCCACTAATGAGACCTACTATAGCAATATCATCTGCAAATGTAAGTATATGCACCGTGTCAGAAACAGAGACACAGTCATGGGTAAACAGGGAATAAAGGAATGGACTCAGCACACATCCCTGTGGCACTCCTGTACTAATCATTACCTCATTTGTGATTTTGTTATTGACCCTAACTGCCTGAGGCCTATTAGTTAAAAAGTCAAAGATCCATCTACAGACAAAACTGTCCACACCTAGATGAGTCAATTTAGTAATTAAAGATGCAGGAATAACGGTATTAAAAGCCGAGCTATAATCTACAAATAAAATTCTTACAGAAGAATCCCTATTTTCTAGATGAGTAAGCACATGATGAAATAGGGTAAGGGCTGCGTCGTCAGTGGATCTATTTGCCCTATATGCAAATTGAAACTGATCAAGGGTAGCTGGTATAAAGCCCTTTAAATGTCTAATAACCAGTTTTTCGAATGACTTCATTATTAATGACGTAAGGGCAATTGGTCTAAAATCGTTTGGCTCATTAGTATTAATTTTACCATTTTTCGGGATGGGAGTGATTACTGTTGATTTAAAAGTTTTAGGAACAATACACTGTGCTAGGGAGAGATTAAAAATTATGGTAAAAATACCTGCTAATTGTTCTGAACAATTCTTGATAACACTCCCTGGAATTCCATTAGGGCCTGAGGCTTTAATGGGGTTGATAGCAGCAAAACATTTCCTAACAGACAACTCATCTAGCATCAATGGCTCACCGTTACCTTCATTAACCACACATGTGCGAGGGAGGTCAGCATCCTTGTCGAAACGTGAATAAAAAATATTCAGCGTTTCGCCAAACATGGGATCTGCTGGTTGTTTTAAATGACTTTTATTTGCCTTACGGTCAGTAATGTCCTGGATTCCCTTCCACATACTTCTCGCATCCCTGTCATTTTTGAATTTAGTTTCAAGCATGACAGAGAATGCCTTTTTTGCATCACGGATTCCCTGTTTCAAGTTTGATCTGGCAACCCTAAAAGCAACTGGGTCGTTGGATTTAAAAGCTCTATCCCTCGCTGCTAATAACAATCTCACCGTGCTATTAACCCAAGGTTTATTGTTGGCAAAGAGTTTCACACGTTTTTTAACAGTTACACTCTCGATGCAACAGTTAATATAACCGAATACCATAGAAGTAAGATGGTCTACATTTACCGCGTTATCATTCTCCTCCTCCTGGGATTCTATAACAAACAAACCCCAATCCGTAAATTCTAAAATATCTTGGAGTCTAGTCATGGCGCCCTGTGGCCATATTGTAACAGTTTTACTCTCAGGTTTAAAACGTCGGACTAGGGATCTTTATTTTGGCACCAAGTACAAGGAAATATGATCCGAGTTACCAATATTAGAGATGAGCGCCTGAAATTTTTCGGGTTTTGTGTTTTGGTTTTGGGTTCGGTTCCGCGGCCGTGTTTTGGGTTCGACCGCGTTTTGGCAAAACCTCACCGAATTTTTTTTGTCGGATTCGGGTGTGTTTTGGATTCGGGTGTTTTTTTCAAAAAACCCTAAAAAACAGCTTAAATCATAGAATTTGGGGGTCATTTTGATCCCATATTATTATTAACCTCAAAAACCATAATTTCCACTCATTTTCAGTCTATTCTGAATACCTCACACCTCACAATATTATTTTTAGTCCTAAAATTTGCACCGAGGTCGCTGGATGACTAAGCTAAGCGACCCTAGTGGCCGACACAAACACGTGGCCCATCTAGGAGTGGCACTGCAGTGTCACGCAGGATGGCCCTTCCAAAAAACACTCCCCAAACAGCACATGATGCAAAGAAAAAAAGAGGTGCAATGAGGTAGCTGTGTGACTAAGCTCAGCGACCCAAGTGCCCGACACAAACACCTGGCCCATCTAGGAGTGGCACTGCAGTGTCACGCAGGATGTCCCTTCCAAAAAACCCTCCCCAAACAGCACATGACGCAAAGAAAAAAAGAGGCGCAATGAGGTAGCTGTGTGAGTAAGATAAGCGACCCTAGTGGCCGACACAAACACCTGGCCCATCTAGGAGTGGCACTGCAGTGTCACGCAGGATGTCCCTTCCAAAAAACCCTCCCCAAACAGCACATGACGCAAAGAAAAATAAAAGAAAAAAGAGGTGCAAGATGGAATTGTCCTTGGGCCCTCCCACCCACCCTTATGTTGTATAAACAGGACATGCACACTTTAACCAACCCATCATTTCAGTGACAGGGTCTGCCACACGACTGTGACTGATATGACGGGTTGGTTTGGACCCCCACCAAAAAAGAAGCAATTAATCTCTCCTTGCACAAACTGGCTCTACAGAGGCAAGATGTCTACCTCATCATCATCCTCCGATATATCACCGTGTACATCCCCCTCCTCACAGATTATCAATTCGTCCCCACTGGAATCCACCATCTCAGCACCCTGTGTACTTTGTGGAGGCAATTGCTGCTGGTCAATGTCTCCGCGGAGGAATTGATTATAATTCATTTTAATGAACATCATCTTCTCCACATTTTCTGGATGTAACCTCGTACGCCGATTGCTGACAAGGTGAGCGGCGGCACTAAACACTCTTTCGGAGTACACACTTGTGGGAGGGCAACTTAGGTAGAATAAAGCCAGTTTGTGCAAGGGCCTCCAAATTGCCTCTTTTTCCTGCCAGTATAAGTACGGACTGTGTGACGTGCCTACTTGGATGCGGTCACTCATATAATCCTCCACCATTCTTTCAATGTTGAGAGAATCATATGCAGTGACAGTAGAAGACATGTCCGTAATCGTTGTCAGGTCCTTCAGTCCGGACCAGATGTCAGCATCAGCAGTCGCTCCAGACTGCCCTGCATCACCGCCAGCGGGTGGGCTCGGAATTCTGAGCCTTTTCCTCGCACCCCCAGTTGCGGGAGAATGTGAAGGAGGAGATGTTGACAGGTCGCGTTCCGCTTGACTTGACAATTTTGTCACCAGCAGGTCTTTGCACCCCAGCAGACTTGTGTCTGCCGGAAAGAGAGATCCAAGGTAGGTTTTAAATCTAGGATCGAGCACAGTGGCCAAAATGTAGTGCTCTGATTTCAACAGATTGACCACCCGTGAATCCTTGTTAAGCGAATTAAGGGCTGCATCCACAAGTCCCACATGCCTAGCGGAATCGCTCCCTTTTAGCTCCTTCTTCAATGCCTCCAGCTTCTTCTGCAAAAGCCTGATGAGGGGAATGACCTGACTCAGGCTGGCAGTGTCTGAACTGACTTCACGTGTGGCAAGTTCAAAGGGCATCAGAACCTTGCACAACGTTGAAATCATTCTCCACTGCACTTGAGACAGGTGCATTCCACCTCCTATATCGTGCTCAATTGTATAGGCTTGAATGGCCTTTTGCTGCTCCTCCAACCTCTGAAGCATATAGAGGGTTGAATTCCACCTCGTTACCACTTCTTGCTTCAGATGATGGCAGGGCAGGTTCAGTAGTTTTTGGTGGTGCTCCAGTCTTCTGTACGTGGTGCCTGTACGCCGAAAGTGTCCCGCAATTCTTCTGGCCACCGACAGCATCTCTTGCACGCCCCTGTCGTTTTTTAAAAAATTCTGCACCACCAAATTCAAGGTATGTGCAAAACATGGGACGTGCTGGAATTTGCCCATATTTAATGCACACACAATATTGCTGGCGTTGTCCGATGCCACAAATCCACAGGAGAGTCCAATTGGGGTAAGCCATTCTGCGATGATCTTCCTCAGTTGCCGTAAGAGGTTTTCAGCTGTGTGCGTATTCTGGAAAGCGGTGATACAAAGCGTAGCCTGCCTAGGAAAGAGTTGGCGTTTGCGAGATGCTGCTACTGGTGCCGCCGCTGCTGTTCTTGCGGCGGGAGTCCATACATCTACCCAGTGGGCTGTCACAGTCATATAGTCCTGACCCTGCCCTGCTCCACTTGTCCACATGTCCGTGGTTAAGTGGACATTGGGTACAACTGCATTTTTTAGGACACTGGTGAGTCTTTTTCTGACGTCCGTGTACATTCTCGGTATCGCCTGCCTACAGAAGTGGAACCTAGATGGTATTTGGTAACGGGGGCACACTGCCTCAATAAATTGTCTAGTTCCCTGTGAACTAACGGCGGATACCGGACGCACGTCTAACACCAACATAGTTGTCAAGGACTCAGTTATCCGCTTTGCAACAGGATGACTGCTGTGATATTTCATCTTCCTCGCAAAGGACTGTTGAACAGTCAATTGCTTACTGGAAGTAGTACAAGTGGGCTTACGACTTCCCCTCTGGGATGACCATCGACTCCCAGCAGCAACAACAGCAGCGCCAGCAGCAGTAGGCGTTACACGCAAGGATGCATCGGAGGAATCCCAGGCAGGAGAGGACTCGTCAGAATTGCCAGTGACATGGCCTGCAGGACTATTGGCATTCCTGGGGAAGGAGGAAATTGACACTGAGGGAGTTGGTGGGGTGGTTTGCGTGAGCTTGGTTACAAGAGGAAGGGATTTACTGGTCAGTGGACTGCTTCCGCTGTCGGCCCAAGTTTTTGAACTTGTCACTGACTTATTATGAATGCGCTGCAGGTGACGTATAAGGGAGGATGTTCCGAGGTGGTTAACGTCCTTACCCCTACTTATTACAGCTTGACAAAGGGAACACACGGCTTGACACCTGTTGTCCGCATTTCTGGTGAAATACTTCCACACCGAAGAGCTGATTTTTTTGGTATTTTCACCAGGCATGTCAACGGCCCTATTCCTCCCACGGACAACAGGTGTCTCCCCGGGTGCCTGACTTAAACAAACCACCTCACCATCAGAATCCTCCTGGTCAATTTCCTCCCCAGCGCCAGCAACACCCATATCCTCCTCATCCTGGTGTACTTCAACACTGACATCTTCAATCTGACTATCAGGAACTGGACTGCGGGTGCTCCTTCCAGCACTTGCAGGGGGCGTGCAAATGGTGGAAGGCGCATGCTCTTCACGTCCAGTGTTGGGAAGGTCAGGCATCGCAACCGACACAATTGGACTCTCCTTGTGGATTTGGGATTTCGAAGAACGCACAGTTCTTTGCGGTGCTACTGCTTTTGCCAGCTTGAGTCTTTTCATTTTTCTAGCGAGAGGCTGAGTGCCTCCATCCTCATGTGAAGCTGAACCACTAGCCATGAACATAGGCCAGGGCCTCAGCCGTTCCTTGCCACTCCGTGTGGTAAATGGCATATTGGCAAGTTTACGCTTCTCCTCCGACAATTTTATTTTAGGTTTTGGAGTCCTTTTTTTTACTGATATTTGGTGTTTTGGATTTGACATGCTCTGTACTATGACATTGGGCATCGGCCTTGGCAGACGACGTTGCTGGCATTTCATCGTCTCGGCCATGACTAGTGGCAGCAGCTTCAGCACGAGGTGGAAGTGGATCTTGATCTTTCCCTAATTTTGGAACCTCAACATTTTTGTTCTCCATATTTTAATAGGCACAACTAAAAGGCACCTCAGGTAAACAATGGAGATGGATGGATACTAGTATACAATTATGGATGGACTGCCGAGTGCCGACACAGAGGTAGCTACAGCCGTGGACTACCGTACTGTACTGTGTCTGCTGCTAATATAGACTGGTTGATAAAGAGATGTAGTAGTAGTATGTATGTATGTATAAAGAAGAAAGAAAAAAAAACCACGGGTAGGTGGTATACAATTATGGACGGACTGCCCAGTGCCGACACAGAGGTAGCTACAGCCGTGGACTACCGTACTGTACTGTGTCTGCTGCTAATATAGACTGGTTGATAAAGAGATGTAGTAGTAGTATGTATGTATAAAGAAGAAAGAAAAAAAAACCACGGGTAGGTGGTATACAATTATGGACGGACTGCCCAGTGCCGACACAGAGGTAGCTACAGCCGTGGACTACCGTACTGTACTGTGTCTGCTGCTAATATAGACTGGTTGATAAAGAGATGTAGTAGTAGTATGTATGTATAAAGAAGAAAGAAAAAAAAACCACGGGTAGGTGGTATACAATTATGGACGGACTGCCGAGTGCCGACACAGAGGTAGCTACAGCCGTGGACTACCGTACTGTACTGTGTCTGCTGCTAATATAGACTGGTTGATAAAGAGATGTAGTAGTAGTATGTATGTATAAAGAAGAAAGAAAAAAAAACCACGGGTAGGTGGTATACAATTATGGACGGACTGCCCAGTGCCGACACAGAGGTAGCTACAGCCGTGGACTACCGTACTGTACTGTGTCTGCTGCTAATATAGACTGGTTGATAAAGAGATGTAGTAGTAGTAGTATGTATGTATAAAGAAGAAAGAAAAAAAAACCACGGGTAGGTGGTATACAATTATGGACGGACTGCCGAGTGCCGACACAGAGGTAGCTACAGCCGTGGACTACCGTACTGTACTGTGTCTGCTGCTAATATAGACTGGTTGATAAAGAGATGTAGTAGTAGTATGTATGTATAAAGAAGAAAGAAAAAAAAACCACGGGTAGGTGGTATACAATTATGGACGGACTGCCGAGTGCCGACACAGAGGTAGCTACAGCCGTGAACTACCGTACTGTGTCTGCTGCGACTGGATGATAAATAATGATATAAAAAATATATATATATCACTACTGCAGCCGGACAGGTATATATTATATAATGACGGACCTGCTGGACACTGTCTGTCAGCAGAATTAGTTTTTTATAGAGTAAAAAAAAAAACACCACACAAGTGAAGTCACACGACGAGTGTTTAACTTTTTCAGGCAATCACAATATAGTATACTATACTACTAACTATACTGGTGGTCAGTGTGGTCAGGTCACTGGTCAGTCACACTGGCAGTGGCACTCCTGCAGCAAAAGTGTGCACTGTTTAATTTTAATAATAATATGTACTCCTGGCTCCTGCTATAACCTATAACTGGCACTGCAGTGCTCCCCAGTCTCCCCCACAATTATAAGATGTGTGAGCTGAGCACAGTCAGATATATACATAGATGATGCAGCACACTGGGCTGAGCAGTGCACACAGATATGGTATGTGACTGAGTCACTGTGTATCGTTTTTTTCAGGCAGAGAACGGATATATTAAATAAAACTGCACTGTCTGGTGGTCACTGTGGTCAGTCACTAGTAAACTCTGCACTCTCTACAGTTCTACAGTACTCCTAAGCTCCAGTAAATCAGGTCAATCTCTCTCTCTCTCTCTTCTAATCTAAATGGAGAGGACGCCAGCCACGTCCTCTCCCTATCAATCTCAATGCACGTGTGAAAATGGCGGCGACGCGCGGCTCCTTATATAGAATCCGAGTCTCGCGAGAATCCGACAGCGTCATGATGACGTTCGGGCGCGCTCGGGTTAACCGAGCAAGGCGGGAAGATCCGAGTCGCTCGGACCCGTGAAAAAAAACATGAAGTTCGTGCGGGTTCGGATTCAGAGAAACCGAACCCGCTCATCTCTAATTAGCATGCCTATAGCATGAATAAGCCTCCTTAATGTTACAATAGACATGATCTAATAAATTTTCCCCTCTAGTAGGAGTCTTTACATACTGGTAGTATTTAGGGAGGATAGTCTTCAATCTGGCCTGATTAAAGTCACCTGCCACTAAAAATACACCATCTACATATTTAGATTCTAATTTAGTTATGGCAGTATACAAACATCCCAGAGCGGATACCACATGAGCATCTGGGGGAATATAGACAGCAACCACAATTACTACTGAAAATTCTCTTGGCAGATAAAAAGGACGGCATTTAACAATAGCATATTCTATGTTAGCTGAACAAAAGGTATCAATAAGAGATGCGTCGGAACACCAACTATCGTTCACGTATACACAAACACCCCCCCCCCCCTATGGATTTACCAGAATCCAGGGTCCTATCTGATCTAAGTAGTGTTCTATCCGCAAGCTGTACAGCTAAAACTGCCTGTCTGCCTCGTACTAATCCTTCGGTTCCGATGGCTAAAGGTACTTCCTTTCGTTCCTTTCGACCTCCAAGTAAAGCAAAGGGTCAGGCGTATCCAAAACAGGCTTGCACTTCTAAATCCAGTAAGCCCAAACATAAACGTTCCTGGGCTGTCCGTCAGCCTGCTGCCAAAACATACAAGCCTGCTGCATGACGGGGCGGGCCTTCCCCTGAGGGACCCCAGGGTGGGAAGCCGACTTCTGCGGTTCACCCAGGTATGGTTACAGACCACTTCAGATGCCTGGGTGAGGAAAGTCGTCGATCACGGATACGTCATCTCTTTCAAGAAACTTCCCCTCGACAGTTTTGCTCAACAAATATCCCTTCGGATCCATTGAAAGCAAAAACTCTACATTTGATGGTACAACCCCTCCTGGACACAGGATTGATAGTGCCGGTGCCTCTGGCTCAGAGAGGCAGGGGGTACTATTCAATGCTGTTCCTAGTTCTGAAACCGAATGGGTCCTCCCGGCCCATTCTCAACCTCAAGTCTCTGAACAAATTTGTGAAGGTATCCAAGTTCCATATGGAAACTCTTCGCTCTATTGTTCTGGCTTTGGAGCCCAAGGACTATATGGTATCCCTGGACATACAGGATGCTTACCTACATATACCTATTGCCATGTTGCATCAGCAATACCTGCGGTTTGCTATTGGCAACCTACATTTTCAATTCCAGGCCTTGCTTTTTGGACTGACCACGGCTCCAAGAATCTTCACCAAGGTCATGGCAGTCATGACGGCTCTGCTCCGCCATCAGGGTATCAGGATCCTGCTGTATCTGGACGACTTGTTGATCCTGGCAAACTCTCCGGAGGTTCTCCTCCGTCATCTGGAACTAAAAGTCCAATTCCTGCAAGCCCACGGGTGGCTCATCAACTGGAAGAAATCCTCACTGGTCCCTGCTCAGAGCATGACACACCTGGGGGCATTACTGGACCCACACAACCAACGGTGGTTCTTGTCTCCATAGAAGGTCCTGAAACTTCAGCACAAGTTAAGATGCTTCCTATCTCACCCACGTGTGTCAATACACTCGGCGATGCAAGTACTAGGCCTCATGGTGTCGGCTTTCAACATGGTGGCGTACACTCAATTTCCTTCCCGCCCTCTGCAGAGGTTAATCATTTCCAGATGGGATGGCCGGCCTCACCGGATCAGGTCTCACATGATCTCCTTGACTCCGGAGGTTCGCATGTCACTGACCTGGTGGCTACGGGACCAGCAATTGAGCAGGGGTCATCCCTTCTGGATCTTCAACTGGGTCCTTCTAACTATAAACGCCAGTCTGCGGGGTTGGGGCGTGGTGTTAGAGCAACACTCTCTTTGGGTCGGTGGACCAGGGAGGAATCTCTCCTCCTGATAAACATTCTGGAGTTGCTTTGAAACTGGCCCTGCCTCTGGTACAGAACGGGCCTGTTCAAGTACAGTCGGACAACGCCACCACGGTGGCGCACATAAATCATCAAGGCGGCACTCGAAGCCGCATGGCAATGATGGAAGTGTCAAAGATTCTTCTTTGGGTGGAACGCCATCTGCCAGCCATATTGGCAGTGTTAATTCCGTGGGTCCTCAACTGGGACGCGGACTTCCTCAGTCAGCAGGACGTACATGCCGGAGAGTTGAGCCTTCATCCAGAAGTCTTTCAACTTCTAGTGGACAAGTGGGGCCTACCAGATGTGGACCTGATGGCGTCTCAACACAATCAGGTTCCGGTCTTCGGAGCAAGGACAAGGGATCCTCAAGCAGCGTTCATGGACGCGCTGGCAATTCGATGGAACTTTTTGCTGCCGTATATGTTCTGTTCCCTCAGTTGTCACTCATGTCCAGGGTAATAAGGAAGTTCAAGCAAGAAGTATAAGTACTACTTCTAATCGCTCCGGCGTGGCCCAGACGACATTGGTTCTCAGACCTGCAGGGTCTCTCGATAGAGCGTCCTCTTCTACTTCAGCAACGCCCAGACCTCCTCATTCAGGGCCCTTGTGTCTACCAGGATCTGGCCTGACTGGCTTTGATGGCGTGGCTCTTGAAGCTTCAGTTCTGAGGGCCAAAGGATTTTCTGAGGTGGTCATTCAAACTATGTTGAAGGCCCGTAAACCGGCTTCTGCTCCGATTTATCATAGGGTCTGGAATTCTCTTACTTCACCTGGTGTGCGGCTAAGAATTATGATGCATACAAGTTCAGTACTGCCAAACTCTTGGCTTTTCTGCAACAGGGCCTGGACTTAGGCCTTCGTCTGGCCTCCCTCAAGGTCGATATGGTTTCAGAGAAAAATTGCGACTCTGCCTGATGTTCATACATTCACTCAGGGTGTTTTACGGATTCAACCTCCCTATGTTCCCCCTGTGGCTCCTTGGGATTTGTCGGTTGTTGCGTTACAAGAGTCTCCATTTGAACTTCTTGAGTCTGTGGACCTTAAGTGGCTTTCTCTTAAGGTCTTGTTTTTGCTGGCTTTTGGCTCTGCTAGACGGGTTTCAGACTTGGGTGCCCTGTCCTGTCGGTCACCCTTTCTGATTTTTCACCATATTCAGCGGCGGTGGGTCGCGCCAACGCCCGGCCATTGCTAGGCAATGGGGCCGGTGCGTCACTTCCGCCGCTGACATCATGTCTCGGCCAGTTGCCTAGCAACCAGGGACGCTAGGCGGCCGCCCTGCAGTTCAGTCCCGGCTGTTACTAAGCAGCGTTTAGTGCACGAGGGGGCCAGCTGCATCAATCAGGGCCTGGAGGGGCTGGGCTGCCTGGTCCTCACAGCATTGGTTGGCAGGGCCTTTATTAGGAGGGCTAGGATAGTTCAGCCCCGCCGTTGATAGCTTCCTGTGAAGCCTGTCTTACTGCCCCTGGTGTGTTCCTGCGTCTAGCTTGTATTCTTCAGTATCCTGTGTCCAGTTTCCTGAGTCCGGGCTGAAGGATAGTTTCCTGCTGACCTCCGAGTTGTCCTTCAGTGGAGTGGTCTGGTATCTGAAGCCTCGGGGTTACGGTTGTTTCCTGCGTACACCCTTCGTGGTGTCATGAGTAGCGGCTCTGCCGCACTGTTTGGCTGAAGCCATATTTTCTTTATTTGTATTCGGGTTGTGTCATTTTTGCGGAGGGTTCCGCATCGCTGCCCTCGCCTTATTACGACAGGTTCGTATTTGGCGGTTAGGCTGTGTTACTTTGGTTACGGTTTTCTTTGCGGCCGCACTGCACATAAATTAGTTATAGTTTTATGTGGTTTCTTAGTTTTCCCCTTGTTCTCTCTCTGTCTCGGTTAACGCCTTGTCACCAACTAAGACCGGGGGGCATCGGAGTTTGGGCAGACCTAATCCGCCCGTTCAAACGCGGCTGTCGTGGGCCCAAGAAACCATAGGCTCACAGGCGGTGACCAACCACTAGGGAGGGACAACAGTCAGGGTTTCCATTAGGGGTTGCTGCAAATCTCAGCTCGAACTGCAGGATCAGGTTTCTGTACTCAGAGCTCCACTGTTACCACCCTGTCTCTCAGGTTCCGAGTACGTTGAACATAACAACCGTGACCGGGCGGTTCTTAAAACTCGCCCTGGTTATCTCTCTAAGGTGGTGTCTTCTTCCACTTTAACCAAGAGATTGTAGTTCTGGCCTTTACCTCTCCTGGTTTATCCTCCAGACAGCGGTCTTTGGATGTGGTACGGGCTCTCCGTATTTATGTGAAGAGAACAGCTTATCTTAGGAGATCTGATTCTCTCTTTGTTCTTTTTTGTTTTCACAAACGGGGCTGGCCTGCTCGCAAGCAGACCCTGGCCAGATGGATTAGACTGGTGATTGCACAAGCTTATGTACAGGTTGGACTTCCAGCTCCTGCTACTATCAAGGCCCATTCTACTCAGACTGTTGGACCTTCTTGGGTGGCCCGCCGTGGTGCGACCCTTGAACAATTGTGCAAGGCGGCTACGTGGTCCTCAGTGAACATTAGGTTCTATGCCTTTGATACTTCCGCCTCCCAGGATGCTTCCTTTGGACGCCGGGTTCTTGTGCCCACTACAGTGCGTCCCCCTCCCATGAGGAACTGCTTTAGGACATCCCCGTTATTATCCCTGTGGAATCCCAGTGTACCCCGCTGCAGAAAAGGAGATTTATGGTAAGAACTTACCTTTGTTAAATCTCTTTCCACAGGGCGCCCACCCTGACGCACTTAGCTTCTTTGGGTTGGTATGGCAATAGCCGCTAACACTTCTCCTGTCGTGAGAATGTGGTGTATGTGGCTACTAACTGTTGTCGTCTCTTTTACCTGCTACTGTTTTGGTTAACAAAACTGAGCTCCAGTGCCTGGAGGTGGGGAAATAGAGAAGGCGGCGCTATGCATCCTGGGAACAGTCAAAGTTTTTAGCCTGTTGGTGCCTCGGAACAAGATCCAACTCTACACCCCAATATAATTCCCTGTGGAATCCAGTGTACCTCGCAGAAAATAGGATTTTGATAACCTACCGGTAAATCATTTTCTCCTAGTCCGTAGAGGATGCTGGGGACGACATCAAGACCATGGGGTATAGACGGGATCCGCAGGAGACATGGGCACTCTAAAGACTTTTCATTGGGTGTGAACTGGCTCCTCCCTCTATGCCCCTCCTCCAGATCTAAGTTGTAGGAACTGTGCCCAGGTAGACTGACATTTCGAGGAAAGGAATTACTTAACTAGTGGTGAGATATATACCAACTCACACCCTCAACCATGCCGCACACATGGCATTCAACATAACACATGCCAACAGGCATGAACTAATTGCAGAAACATGCTGAAACCAAGATAACACAACTTGTGTAACTGTAATAACTAAACTGCAGGTAAAGTACGCACTGGGACGGGCGCCCAGCATGCTCTACGGACTAGGAGAAAAGGATTTACCCGTAGGTTATCAAAATCCTATTTTCTCATACGTCCTAGAGGATGCTGGGGGACGACATCAAGACCATGGGGTCTATACCAAAGCTCCAGTACGGGCGGGAGAGTGCGGATGACGCTGCACAACTGATTGACCAAACTTTAGGTCCTCATCGGCCAAGGTGTCAAACTTGTAACATAGTAACATAGTAACATTTTATCTAAGGTTGAAAAAAGACAATTGTCCATCGGGTTCAACCTATTTGTGGTCTCCTATGCACGATTATTTTGTATAAAATTTTGACTGAAGTTGATGACTGCCGTTCCGATTAACCCCTCTTTTTTATAATAACCATAGTGCGTGACTATGCCCCGTAACCCTGGATATCCTTATCCATTAGGAATTTATCTAACCCATTCTTAAAGGTGTTGACTGAGTTGGCCATTACAACTCCCTCAGGCAGGGAATTCCAAACACGTATCGTCCTTACCGTAAAAAAGCCTTTACGCCGTATTGTGTGGAATCTCCTCTCCTCTAACCTGAGCGAGTGTCCACGAGTTCTCTGTGTTGATCTAACCAAAAACAGGTCCTGCGCAAGATCTGTATATTGTCCCCTTATATATTTGTAAATGTTGATAATGTCCCATCTTAATCTCCTCTTTTCCAGTGTAAACATGCCTAGTCTTGCCAACCTTTCCTCGTATTCCAGCATCTCCATACCCTTAATTAGTTTGGTCGCCCGCCTTTGAACCTTTTCTAGCTCCAGGATATCCTTTTTGTAGTACGGTGCCCAGAATTGTACACAGTATTCAAGGTGTGGCCTCACAAGTGATTTGTATAACGGGAGAATAATACTCTCGTCCCTAGCATCAATTCCCCGTTTTATGCATGCTAATATCTTATTAGCCTTCTTTGCTGCAGTCCTACTTTGGGTACTACTGCTTAGTTTGCTATCTATGAGCAATCCCCTAATTTTACCCCATTTAGTAGGTAGGTGTTATTTTTGTTCTTGTTACCACAGTGCATTACCTTACACTTGTCTGTATTGAAGCGCATTCTCCATTTCACTGCTCAAGCTTCTAGTTTAACTAAGTCGTTCTGAAGTGACTCAGCATCCCCCTCCGCATTTATAACTTTACACAATTTGGTATCATCTGCTAAAATTGACACCATGCTCTCTAGACCTTCTGTTAGGTCATTAATGAAAATATTGAACAATAGCGGTCCTAATACTGAGCCTTGCGGCACACCACTTAGCACTTCAGTCCAAGTTGAAAAAGATCCATTAACCACAACGCGCTGCTCCCTATTATCTAACCAGTTTTTGACCCAAGTGCATATTGTGCTTCCTAGCCCTGAGTCTTGTAGCTTGTAGACAAGTCTCATGTGTGGTACAGTATCGAACGCTTTGGCAAAATCTAAAAAGATTACATCCACCTCTTTACCCTGATCTAGGTTTGCGCTTACTGTTTCAAAAAAGCCAAGTAAGTTGGTTTGACAGGATCTGTCCTTCATAAACCCATGTTGATTCCTTTTAATGACCTTATTGACTTCAAGGAACTTCTGAATACTATCTCTTAGAATACCTTCCAATACTTTCCCCACTATAGATGTAAGACTAACTGGTCTATAATTACCTGGTTCAGCTTTACTTCCCTTTTTGAATATAGGCACTACTTCCGCTATACGCCAGTCTTTGGGAACCATACCTGATATAACTGAATCCTTAAAGATCAAAGATAGCGGTTTTGCCAGTTCAGAGTGAAGCTCCATTAGAACCCTTGGGTGAATACCATCGGGCCCTGGTGATTTATTAATCTTTAAATGTTTTAATCGGTCACAGACTACTTCCTCGCTTAAATAAGTACCTATCAGTGGGATATTCTCATTATTGAGATTGTGTGTCAGTCCCTGAAATGGGTCCTTTCTAGTGAATACTGTTGAAAAAAACTCATTTAGTTTGTCCGCTATGTCATTATCATTTTTGCTTAAGACTCCCAACTTGTCTTTTAAAGGGCCTATACTCTCCTTCTTTAATCTCTTGCTATTAATGTATATAAAGAATTTTTTGTGATTCGCTTTGCTTTCCTTTGCTACTAGTTTTTCAGTTTCTACTTTAGCCGCTCTTATTTCCTTTCTGCATATTTTGTTACATTCCTTATAGTGCTGAAATGACTCTGCTTCCCCGTCAGATTTGTATTTTTTAAATGCTCGCCTTTTCTTGCCCATAAGTTCCTTAATCTTTTTGTTAAGCCACATCGGTTTATGATTTTTATTCCTTTTTTTGCTACTCATAGGAATAAATTTGAGTGTATTTTTAGCTAGCAGGAATTTTAGTACCTCCCATTTCTCCGTAGTATTTTTTCCTAAAAACAAACCTTCCCATTCAATATCCCTGAAAAATACCCTCATCTTTTCAAAATTTGCTTTGCTAAAGTTTAGAGTGCTAGTTGAGCCAGTATAGGGCTGTTTATGGAAACTGATATTGAATGTGACCATATTGTGGTCGCTGTTTCCTATGGGTTCCCCTACTATAATACCTGATACCAAATCCCCATTGTTTGTTAATACCAGGTCTAAGATTGCATTGTACCTAGTTGGTTCCTCAATTAGTTGGACTAAGTAGTTATCATTTAGTGTGTTTAAAAACATATTGCCCCTAGCAGTATCACATGAATCGTTTTTCCAGTTTATCTCTGGATAGTTAAAATCTCCCATCACTACTATGTCTCCTACTCCTGCTGCTCTTTCAATTTGCTTTAGTAACAATTCATCATCAGATGCGTTGATACCAGGCGGCCTATAGCATACACCCAATACTAACTTTTTTATTCCTTTTTCCCCGCATGCAATTTCTACCCATAATGTCTCGACAGTGTCTACAGTCCCCTCCTGAATATCTTCCCGTATATCAGGTTTTAAAAACGGCTTTACGTAAAGACACACCCCTCCACCCTTTTTATTTAGTCTGTCTCTCCTAAACAGTGTATAGACCTCTAGATTGACTGTCCAATCATGAGATTCATCCCACCAAGTTTCAGTAATGCCTATAATATCATACTGTTTGCTTGCTGCAAGTATTTCTAGTTCACCCTTTTACCAGTAATGCTTCTGGCGTTTACATACATACAACTGAGATAAGTATTTTCCCTTGCGTTAGGGACATCTTTCACCTTATGTAGCAATGATGACCTGTAATTGTCATTGGTTAGTGCTTTGGTAAAATCTCTTTTAGTACCCATGTGAGTTACCTTACCGCCTGCTCTTACCCTCCCCCCAACTTCTCCCCCATTTCGTTTACTACCGCCATCCCCACTATTCTCACTGCATGACCCGTAGTTTCTAGCTAAACCCTCCCCCCAGGCTCCTAGTTTAAAATCTCCTCCAACCTTCTAACCATCCTTCCCCCCAGCACCGCTGCCCCCTCCTCAGTCAGGTGCAATCCATCACGACAAAAGAGATGGCGCCTGACTGAGAAGTCCGCCCAGTGTTCCAGGAACACAAACCCCTCTTTCCTGCACCAATCCCTAAGCCACACATTTACCTCCCTAATCTCCCTTTGCCTCCCTGGACCAGCGCGTGGCACGGGTAATAATTCAGAGAATATTACCTTAGATGTCCTTGCCTTCAGTTTCTTTCCTAAGTCCCTATAGTCTTTTTTACGGACATCCCACCTTCCGCAAACTTTGTCATTGGTGCCAACGTGCACCAAGACCACCGGGTCTTTCCCAGCCCCTCCCAACAATCTATCTACCCGGTCCGCGATGTGCCGTACCCGAGCACCCGGGAGACAACAGACTGTACGGCGATCACGGTCCCGGTAGCAGATTGCCCTATCTGCCTTCCTGATGATGGAATCCCCTACAACCACCATCTGACTAGGTACCTCACTATCTTTTATCCCAACCGCGCCAGAGGGACCGCTCCTCTGGATGCTAGAGGGAACAGTCTCCTCCGGCACCGTCATTTCTTTACCATCATCCTCCGATTCCTCGTCCAGTCGGGCAAATTTGTTCTGGTTTGATAGTTCGGAGATGTCGTGCCTCCCCCTCTTTTTCTTCCTTCTAACTGTGACCCAGCTGGCTAACTGATCATCATCCTCTTCTACCAGTGACCCCTCCCGCAACTCCTCCACCGTTCTGTCTAAACTTCGCTCGAGATTGTGAATCTCCCCCAGTCGCGTAACGGTTTGCTCTAGATCAGTTACCTGGGCTTCCAGGGCAACCGTTCGCACACACCTCGTGCAGATGTAATCACACTGGGCCGGTAGCTCCAGGTGTGCATACATCTTGCACGACATGCACTGAGTGAGGTCCCCAATCACAGCCCCTCCCATATTGTTTGTAAGGTCTAACTCCCTGTTACTCTCAAAGAAAAAGCAGCAAAAATAAAAAGTAGAAGACAAACAATCTCACTTATACAATAATTAAGCTGGCTTATACTTATCTATCTTTGTGCGGTTCTTGGTCCTTCACTTTTATGCAGCCGTAGTACTCTCTCCTGCGGCACCTATACTCCACTTAGCAGTTGCAGTTGTTCCAGCTCACTACACCTCCTTTTCACTCGGCTTACAGCTCCTGCTAAAAAAAAAAAATGCCCCTCACCCACGCACAATCACAGCCCCTCTGCTACTCCAAGTAAGAGACCCACTCACTCACTCACAAGGTCAGCCCCTTGCAGCCTCACCAGAAATTTAATGTTACTGCAAATATGTGTGTTCCTGATTGTGTATTATAAAACTCACCTTTTTCTGTATTCTAACTCTCCTTTTGCTGTTACCAACTCACACTTACAAATCCAAGCAGCACTTTAAAATACAAGCCCTTACAAAGAGCAAGCTCCAATGAGTCTAATCACTGATTATATAGGCTCAGCCAGCTGCTTTAGTCAGCCCTTCCTCCTCCTGATTACTCACACCTGATTCAACCCCCTCCCTCTGGCTTTTCACCTCACACTTTTTTTTCCCTCCAAAAAAAAAACCCAGTACAGATACAAACACACAAAAAAAAAACAGAATAGATACAAACAATCAGATTCAGATTAACTTTCTCTCACAATATTACTATCCCTATATGGATAGACAGAGAATAATCAGTACTCACCTTTTGCTGTTACCAACTCACACTTACAAATCCAAGCAGCACTTTAAAATACAAGCCCTTACAAAGAGCGACAAGCCCTTGTAGAACTTAGCAAATGTGTTTGACCTTGACCAAGTAGCTGCTCGGCAAAGTTGTAATGCCGAGACCCCCCAGGCAGCCACCCAGGATGAGCCCACCTTCCTAGTGGAGTGGGCCTTTACCGACGTCGGTAACGGCAATCCAGCCGTAGTATGAACTTGCTGAATCGCATTTCTAATCCAACGTGCAATAGTCTGCTTGGAAGCAGGACAGCCAATCTTGTTGTGATCATACAGGACAAACAGAGCCTCTGTTTTCCGTATACGAACTGTTCTAGCAACTTAGATTTTCAAAGCTCTAACCACATCTAGAGACTTTGAATCAGTGAATGTGTCAGTAACTACTGGCACCACAATAGGTTGGTTTATGTGAAAAGCAGAAACCACCTTTGGAAGAAAATGTTGGCGAGTTCGCAACTCTGCCCTATCTTCATGGAAAATCAGGTAAGGGCTCTTGTGAGACAAGGCCCCCAATTCAGACACCCGCCTTGCGGATGCCAATGCCAAAAGCATCACCACTTTCCAAGTGAGAAACTTCAACTCTATCTCCTGTAGAGGTTCAAACCAATCCGATTGAAGGAACTGCAATACCACGTTAAGGTCCCATGGTGCCACTGGAGGCACGAATGGAGGCTGGATGTGCAGAACCCCTTTCACGAAGGTCTGAGGTTCTGGAAGAGAGGCCAATTGTTTTTAGTAGAACACTGACAAGGCCGAAATCTGGACCTTGATTGATCCCAATCGTAGGCCCATCTCCACACCATCCTGCAAAAAATGGAGAAAACGTCCCAACTCAAACTCTTCCATAGGAGCCTTCTTGGATTCACACCAAGACACATATTTTCTCCAAATACAGTGGTAATGTTTTGACGTTACTCCCTTTCTGGCCTGAATAAGGGTGGGGATGACCTCCTTAGGAATACCCATCCTGGCTAGGATACGGCGCTCAACAGCCATGCCGTCAAACGTAGCCGCGGTAAGTCTTGGTACACACACGGCCCCTGCTGCAGCAGGACCTCCCGAGGAGGAAGAGGCCGAGAATCTCCTATGAGTAACTGTTGAAGATCTGGGTACCAAGCCCTTCTTGGCCAGTCTGGGGTAATGAAGATTGCTCGAACCCTTATCTTTCTTATGATCCTAAGTACTTTTGGGATCAGCGGAAGTGGAGGGAAAAATAAGATTTTAAACCTACCGGTAAATCTTTTTCCTGTAGTCCGTAGAGGATGCTGGGACTCAGTAAGGCCATGGGGATAGACGGGCTCCGCAGGAGACATGGGCACTTTTGTTAGGTTCCTGGTGCTCAGAACAAGGGAGATGTTCATGAAGTGAGTCCAGAGCACCAGGACGTAACGCTGGGAAAGGGGAATGGAAAGGGGATAGCCCCTGGCGCCCTAACTCTGTTGTCTCACCCGTGCTATCGGAAATCCCTTGCGAGACTATGGTTTCTTGAGCCCTTGGCAGCCACGTTTGAAGGGCGGATTATGTCTGCCCAACTCCGGTGCCCCCCGGTCTTAATGAGAGACAAAGGGAAATCCGAGGCAGAATGATAACAAGAGGACCTCTAACTAAGCAAACAGGCCAGGGGCTACAAGCTAACTAAAAACCTAAAGTATGTGCGGAGAAACCGCCAAAGGAAAAGAACAACAAAGGAAATGCTGATCACACGCCGACACAATACCTTTGTGTACCGGCGGTGACAGCATAAGCAGAACCCTCTGCAAAACACCAGGGACAGAAACAATAATGGAATACAGCGGCCTAGGCCAACGGACGCGGGAGAGCCGCTACTCACGGAACCGGTACGAATACTGGCAAACGGACAGGAACTTCTAATGCTGCAGACACTGACTCTCAGAACTGGAGGACAGGCAGAATCGCAAACGACAGACCGGTGGACACCAGGAAGCCAGAAGACTTGACCAGGGACAGGCAAAGCCACTGGAACTCAGGGCAGGAACGCCTCACAGCAGGACACGGGATCAGACACAGGAATCGACACAGGGACTGACACAGGAATCAACACAGGGACTGACAGGAACCAGCTCAAACTTCAAGCAGACTGCAAACCAAGGAATATCACCCGCATCTGTGAATTGCAAACAGCCAGCATATAACAGAGAGGCCTAATTAATAATCCCATACAGCTGCCCTGTTGCATGACTCTAAACTGACAAGATGCAATTAGCAGCCAGGTGAGACTGAACACATGGGAACAAGCTGCAATTACACAGACTCACCAGCGGCAGCAGACAAGAGTATTCTAAAACAGAGCAACGGGAAATCCTGGCATGCAAGACAACTTTATAAACATAAAATAGGAATGAACCACTACCTGTGGTTCATAACAGTATCCCCTCCTTAAGGGTGAGCTCCGAGCACCCCATGACACCCACGGGGAACATAAACAGAAGTATAACATAAAATACAGAACAAAAATGCAAAACAGGAATGAGCCATAGCCGTGGCTCATAACATTACCCCCCCCTTGAGGAGGGGTCAAAAGACCCCAAAATTCAGACTATCCAGAACAAGGGATAAAAAAAAAAAAAACCTGACACACTGGTCTAACAGACAAGAAAACAAAAAACAAGCTGTAGCAAGAACTTGTAACAGTGCCCTCCCCTTGATGGTGGCCACTGGACACAAGACAAGGAAAAAAAAAAAATCTCTCTTTTTTTTTTATCAAGGCAAGACTCAAAAATTACTTCTTTTTCTTCTTCTTTTTACAAAGCTCTTTAGGTCTGACCAAGGTAATTCCCCAAACATTGTCTGAACTGATGGTACCACCCAGCAAGGCTGCGTTCAAATCAGAGACAGGTCTCTTACCCTTGGGAGCTGAATTTTCTGGTAAAGTACTATTATTAGAAGAAGAAGTCAAAAAAGCACATCCTGCAGTCAAAACAACGGGCTGGGACTCTTGTGCCGAGTTTACAGTATTTGGTGGACTCTCAGCAGACAAGACGGGTGACTTAGAGGAACCTGAACCAATTTCTTTGGAACCGTATCTTTTAACAATGCATCACAGAATGCTAGGGGATCCTGAAGAATGGGATCTTCAGCTTTCATTAGGCTGGTCGCCCACTCAGAAGGCTCTCCTCTAAAAGAATAAATCAGATAGAGCCCAAGGTTTTCTGAAGTGATGCCCAGAAATGGTCTAGACAACATAATAGTGTAATAGTGTTTGAAAAGCGCCAGAAATTGGGCGAAGTCCCCGTCAAAGGTTATGGATGTTGAGATATCAGAGTCAGGATCTGTTTCCTTCTCATCTGACTGACTGGAGTGCTTTGCTAGGACCTGGTCACTATTGACCTCGAGGCTGAGACTCTCTGAACCCCACCCGGGGCTGAGACTTTCTGAACCCCACCCGGGGCAGTGACTTTCTGAACCCCACCCGGGGCAGTGACTTTCTGAACCCCACCCGGGGCAGTGACTTTCTGAACCCCACCCGGGGCAGTGACTTTCTGAACCCCACCCGGGGCAGTGACCTTCTGAACCCCACCCGGGGCAGTGACTTTCTGAACCCCACCCGGGGCAGTGACTTCCGGGAACCCCGCTGGGGCAGTGGCCTCCGAGAACCCCGCTGGGGCAGTGGCCTCCGAGAACCCCGCTGGGGCAGTGGCCTCCGGGAACCCCGCTGGGGCCAGCACCTCGGATTCTTTTACTGGGACCGGGCCGTTGGCCTCCCTGACTGGGATCGGGCCATCGGCCTCCCTCTCTGAGTCGATAATTATCGAAAGTTCTCCCGGGACTATGACTTCCGGGACTTTTGCTGAAGCAATAACGTTCAGATCCTCCACTAATGCTATGCTTCTTAAGTTCTTTCCTGGGGAAGCGACTTCTAGACCCTTCTTTGGGGCTGCGTCTCTCGAGACCCCACTTGGGGATATTACTTCAAAGATCCCTTCTGGGGTTTTGCTTCTCGAGTTCCCCTCAAGAACTATGGTTTTAGAGACCCTTTCTAGGGTTGCGCTTTTCAAGTCCCTACCTGGGGTAACAGCTTCTGAGACCCCTTCCGGTATGGACACCTGAACTATAATATTTGATGTCCCTCTATAAGCTAGGGCATCGGGTACCGCTCCAGCACTCTGGGCATCGGGTACCGCTCCAGCACTCTGGGCATCGGGTACCGCTCCAGCACTCTGGGCATCGGGTACCGCTCCAGCACTCTGGGCATCGGGTACCGCTCCAGCACTCTGGGCATCGGGTACCGCTCCAGCACTCTGGGCTACGGGCACCGCTCCAGCACTCTGGGCTACGGGCACCGCACCAAGAACCTGGGCTACGGGCACCACTCCAGGACCCTGGGCTACGGGCACCACTCCAGGACCCTGGGCATCGGGCACCACTCCAGGACCCTGGGCATCGGGCACCACTCCAGGACCCTGGGCATCGGGCACCACTCCAGGACCCTGGGCATCGGGCACCACTCCAGGACCCTGGGCATCGGGCACCACTCCAGGAACCTGGGCATCGGGCACCACTCCAGGAACCTGGGCATCGGGCACCACTCCAGGAACCTGGGCATCGGGCACCACTCCAGGGACTTGCAACTCCGCTTCCACAGGAACCTCAAGAGAGGAGAGAAACATTCTCTTTTGATTCCTGAATCTATAATGGGGCTCCCTTGCCCAAGGACCCCAATTATAGGACAGAGAGCCTTTTTGTGTGGGTTGTGTGACAAGTACCTCTGCCACAGTAGAGACAGGAGTAGGTCTTGTATCATGACTCAACTTGGCCAGAGGGCAAGACTCGTCACCACACTTTGGCTTGCGCAACTCACAGGTCTGCAGATAATGGCCTAAACCCCCACAATATAGGCATAAGTTTAAGTTTCTGCGACGCAGACGCTCCTCTTCTGAGAGCCTGGGCCGCAGAAAACTTTTAAACCTTTTCTCTTCAATTAAACCAGAGGATTCTCTTGTCACCATACTGTGAACAAGAGTCTCTTTAGAGATAGATGTACTCTCAACGACTTCTGGCAAAATGAGCAAGATTTTAGTCAGAAGGTTTTGCAGTTGCTTTAGGGATTGCTGCAAAACTTCTAGTCGCTCTGGTCTCAAAGCACTGAATACAGAGTTCAGGGCTGCGAAAGATGCCTGCAGGGCTTGCATAGTAGACATAGGAGGATTTAAAACTAGACAAGACAAGACAAGGCAAGACAAGGCAAAACAAGGCAAGGCAAGGCAAGGCAAGACTAAATTTTGCTAAACAAAACAAGACTTTTTTTTTTTAAACACCGGACTGGATTCTAAACACCGGACTGGATTCTGCACACTGAATTCTAGACAGGACTGGATTCTAAACACCGGATTGGATTCTGCACACTGAATTCTAGACAGGACTGGATTCTAAACACCGGATTGGATTCTGCACACTGAATTCTAGACAAGACTGGATTCTAGACTAGACACTGGACTGGGCCAAAAAAGAAAAAAAAAGTTTTATTTCTTTTTTGTGGTATGGCTGGTGATAATGTTAGGTTCCTGGTGCTCAGAACAAGGGAGATGTTCATGAAGTGAGTCCAGAGCACCAGGACGTAACGCTGGGAAAGGGGAATGGAAAGGGGATAGCCCCTGGCGCCCTAACTCTGTTGTCTCACCCGTGCTATCGGAAATCCCTTGCGAGACTATGGTTTCTTGAGCCCTTGGCAGCCACGTTTGAAGGGCGGATTATGTCTGCCCAACTCCGGTGCCCCCCGGTCTTAATGAGAGACAAAGGGAAATCCGAGGCAGAATGATAACAAGAGGACCTCTAACTAAACAAACAGGCCAGGGGCTACAAGCTAACTAAAAACCTAAAGTATGTGCGGAGAAACCGCCAAAGGAAAAGAACAACAAAGGAAATGCTGATCACACGCCGACACAATACCTTTGTGTACCGGCGGTGACAGCATAAGCAGAACCCTCTGCAAAACACCAGGGACAGAAACAATAATGGAATACAGCAGCCTAGGCCAACGGACGCGGGAGAGCCGCTACTCACGGAACCGGTCCGAATACTGGCAAACGGACAGGAACTTCTAATGCTGCCGACACTGACTCTCAGAACTGGAGGACAGGCAGAATCGCAAACGACAGACCGGTGGACACCAGGAAGCCAGAAGACTTGACCAGGGACAGGCAAAGCCACTGGAACTCAGGGCAGGAACGCCTCACAGCAGGACACGGGATCAGACACAGGAATCGACACAGGGACTGACACAGGAATCAACACAGGGACTGACAGGAACCAGCTCAAACTTCAAGCAGACTGCAAACCAAGGAATATCACCCGCATCTGTGAATTGCAAACAGCCAGCATATAACAGAGAGGCCTAATTAATAATCCCATACAGCTGCCCTGTTGCATGACTCTAAACTGACAAGATGCAATTAGCAGCCAGGTGAGACTGAACACATGGGAACAAGCTGCAATTACACAGACTCACCAGCGGCAGCAGACAAGAGTATTCTAAAACAGAGCAACGGGAAATCCTGGCATGCAAGACAACTTTATAAACATAAAATAGGAATGAACCACTACCTGTGGTTCATAACAACTTTAAGAAAGCTTTGGATTCTGGGTGTGCACTGGCTCCTCCCTCTATGCCCCTCCTCCAGACCTCAGTTAGAGAAACTGTGCCCAGAGGAGACGGACAGTACGAGGAAAGGACTTTTGTTAATCCAAGGGCAAGATTCATACCAGCCACACCAATCACACCGTATAACTTGTGATATACTATCCAGTTAACAGTATGAACAACAACATAGCATCAGTCCAAGACCGATGAAACTATAACATAACCCTTATGTAAGCAATAACTATATACAAGTCTTGCAGAAGTAGTCCGCACTTGGGACGGGTGCCCAGCATCCTCTACGGACTACGAGAAAAAGATTTACCGGTAGGTTTAAAATCTTATTTTCTCTAACGTCCTAGAGGATGCTGGGGACTCCGTAAGGACCATGGGGATTATACCAAAGCTCCCAAACGGGCGGGAGAGTGCGGATGACTCTGCAGCACCGATTGAGCAAACATGAGGTCCTCCTCAGCCAGGGTATCAAACTTATAGAATTTTGCAAAGGTGTTTGAACCCGACCAAGTAGCCGCTCGACACAGCTGTAGTGCCGGGACCCCTCGGGCAGCCGCCCAAGAAGAGCCCACCTTCCTAGTGGAATGGGCCTTGACCGATTTTGGCAGCAGCAATCCAGCCGTAGAATGCGCTTGCTGAATCGTGTTACAAATCCAGCAAGCAATAGTCTGTTTTGAAGCAGGGGCACCAATCTTGTTGGTTGCATACAGGACAAACAGCGCTACAGTTTTCCTGACTCTAGCCGTCCTGGCCACGTAAATTTTCAAAGCCCTGACCACATCAAGTAACTCGGAATCCTCCAAGTCACGCGTAGCCACAGGCACCACAATAGGTTGGTTCATATGAAAAGATGAGACCACCTTTGGTAGGAATTGAGGACGGGTCTGCAATTCCGCCCTATCCACATGGAATACCAAATATGGGCTTTTACGTGACAAAGCCGCCAATTCCGACACTCGCCTAGCCGAAACCAAGGTTAATAACATGACCACCTTCCACGTGAGATATTTCAACTCCACCGTTTTAAGTGGTTCAAACCAGTGTGATTTTAGAAAACTTAACACCACGTTAAGGTCTTGAACACAAAAAGAGAAAGAACCCCTGGTGCGCTACAATACTAATAGCAGCCTTAGGGACCAAATAGGAACCTTTCACCGTGATTCTAAAATGGTACAATAAAGAAAGCTTGGAACTCCACGTGGCGCTACTTAAATACCCTCAGAAAAAAACTTACACAGTGTAATCACATAGAATTTCAGATTTTTCACAGCTGTCTCAATTTGGGAACATAGCCAGTACTGACAGCTGTCTTGATTTAGGAACAGAGCTAAAAAACATAAAATGTACAGAACATAGTGCAATACTGTTTGAAAAGTCGATGGGTGTTTAGGTTGTATCGGTCCCACTCACATAAGGATGTAATTTATATCGCATGTAGACAATCACAGGATATGAAGGATGGTTTTCACTTTATAACGGAATCCTCCTCCTCAATACACTTTGAATAAGAAATGATAATAATAGTGCAACACCGTCTTTTTTATAAAGACAAGTAATTTAATATAAAATGCACTCACAAAACATCTAATTAAAAACAGCAAAAAGTGTTGAAGACATCCACATGGTTTGGACTGCTAGCCCCGGGTATAGTCACCACAAAGTCCCAGTGTTCCAGCGTCTTCACCGGCTCAGGGTAGCAGTTCCTCTCCACAAATGTTCGTCTGGCACGTCTCCCTGCTTGAGCGCTTTCGGACTTCCGTCCTTCTTCAGAAGCATGGGAGCTTAAGTGTCCTGTCCATCCTTAAATAGCACCTTAATAGGTACTTAATCGTAAACTCCTGTTGGAACCGGAGTTTTATTTCCGGAAGTTGCGGCCCCCGGAAGTGACGTATCGGGATATGCTGTGCGGGTCAAATTCGTCCCCATGCGTCTCAAATCTACAGATAGGAGACGCTTGTGTTACCCATCCGCCGGAAGTGATGTTAACGGAAATAACCATGCGTTCCATAGCATGGTGTTTGCGTTCCACCGCGGATTCCTCCATAACTCACCAGTAGTCATTCATAATATAAAATAAAAACAATAAATAATCTTAGAATATAACAAATAAAACACATTAAAAAATGACATAAAGACACTATAAAAACCATTTTAGTTCAAAGTCACTATTGAGACCAAGGGGTACTAGAGATTTTAATTTATATATCCACTTCATCTCTGTTTTTGAAAGGATTGTTTCTATTTCTTTATTGCGTGGCGTAGGATTAATGGTTTGAATTCCCCAAAAGGTTTTGAAATGGTTAGGATTAGAAGAGTGGTTATCTTTAAAATGTTTAGAGACTGTATGAGTCTCCAACCCTTTCCTAACATTATAGGTATGTTCATATAATCTGGTTTTCAGATTGCGGCTAGTCTTACCAACATAGATCAAGCCGCAATCGCACTCCAACGCATATACCACATTCCGTGAATTACAAGTGATAAAATCACTAATAGGGTATGTGGTACCATTAACTGTAAATTCCTTAAGTTTACTTGGTCCATTAGTGCATTTACACATGGCACACAGCCCGCACCAGTAGAAGCCTTTGCTTCTAATGCTGCTTCTTTTTATGGGTTCTATGGAGCTGTGTACTAAACGATCTTTGATTGACTTCGATCTCCTATAAATTAACTTAGGTCTTACCGGTAATAAATCTCCAAGGACCGGGTCTTTAGCCAGAACTTTCCAATGTTTTTTTAATTACAGATTCAATTTCCTTATGTTGTGAATTGAATTCCATTATGAAAGACCACTTAAAATCATCATCCTTTGTTTTTTCACACCTTCTACCCTGTATTAAGTCCCTTCTCATAATACCATCAACTTTATCTTGGGCCTTCATTAATAATTCATTAGAGTAACCTTTCTCCAACAATCTATCAGTAAGTTCCTTTGATTGTACAGCACAGACCTCAGGGTCAGTACAATTCCTCTTAACCCTAATTAGTTGACTATAGGGAATTCCGTCTAGCCAATGTTCATGGTGTTGGCTCGTACGTTCAATAAAACTGTTGGAGTCAGTTGGTTTGCGATATAATTTGGTTCTTAATGAGCCATTCTCAACATATAGACATAAGTCCAAAAAGGTGATTTCCTTATCACTGACCACTGAAGATAACTTAATATTAAACGTATTTCTATCGAGGGAAGTCAAGAAGGAACTTAAATCCTCTGGACTGCCCTCCCAAATGAACCAAATACAGGGTAGAAGGTGTGAAAAAACAAAGGTTCCATAGAACCCATAAAAAGAAGCAGCATTAGAAGCAAAGGCATCTATAGGTGCGGGCTGTGTGCTATGTGTAAATGCACTAGTGGACCAAGTAAACTTAAGGAATTTACAGTTAATGGTACCACATACCCTATTAGTGATTTTATTACGTGTAATTCACGGAATGTGGTATATGCGTTGGAGTGCGATTGCGGCTTGGTCTATGTTGGTAAGACTAGCCGCAATCTGAAAACCTGATTATATGAACATACC
Source organism: Pseudophryne corroboree (assembly GCF_028390025.1). Lineage (NCBI taxonomy): Eukaryota > Metazoa > Chordata > Amphibia > Anura > Myobatrachidae > Pseudophryne > Pseudophryne corroboree. The sequence goes on along the minus strand of NC_086447.1, from coordinate 128,712 downwards.
TATAATGTTAGGAAAGGGTTGGAGACTCATACAGTCTCTAAACATTTTAAAGATAACCACTCTTCTAATCCTAACCATTTCAAAACCTTTTGGGGAATTCAAACCATCAATCCCACGCCACGCAATAAAGAAATAGAAACAATCCTTTCAAAAACAGAGATGAAGTGGATATATAAATTAAAATCTCTAGTACCCCTTGGTCTCAATAGTGACTTTGAACTAAAATGGTTTTTATAGTGTCTTTATGTCATTTTTTAATGTGTTTTATTTGTTATATTCTAAGATTATTTATTGTTTTTATTTTATATTATGAATGACTACTGGTGAGTTATGGAGGAATCCGCGGTGGAACGCAAACACCATGCTATGGAACGCATGGTTATTTCCGTTAACATCACTTCCGGCGGATGGGTAACACAAGCGTCTCCTATCTGTAGATTTGAGACGCATGGGGACGAATTTGACCCGCACAGCATATCCCGATACGTCACTTCCGGGGGCCGCAACTTCCGGAAATAAAACTCCGGTTCCAACAGGAGTTTACGATTAAGTACCTATTAAGGTGCTATTTAAGGATGGACAGGACACTTAAGCTCCCATGCTTCTGAAGAAGGACGTAAGTCCGAAAGCGCTCAAGCAGGGAGACGTGCCAGACGAACATTTGTGGAGAGGAACTGCTACCCTGAGCCGGTGAAGACGTTGGAACACTGGGACTTTGTGGTGATTATACCCGGGGCTAGCAGTCCAAACCATGTGGATGTCTTCAACACTTTTTGCTGTTTTTAATTAGATGTTTTGTGAGTGCATTTTATATTAAATTACTTGTCTTTATAAAAAAGACGGTGTTGCACTATTATTATCATTTCTTATTCAAAGTGTATTGAGGAGGAAGATTCCGTTATAAAGTGAAAACCATCCTTCATATCCTGTGATTGTCTACATGCGATATAAATTACATCCTTATGTGAGTGGGACCGATACAACCTAAACACCCATCGACTTTTCAAACAGTATTGCACTATGTTCTGTACATTTTATGTTTTTTAGCTCTGTTCCTAAATCAAGACAGCTGTCAGTACTGGCTATGTTCCCAAATTGAGACAGCTGTGAAAAATCTGAAATTCTATGTGATTACACTGTGTAAGTTTTTTTCTGAGGGTATTTAAGTAACGCCACGTGGAGTTCCAAGCTTTCTTTATTGTACCACGTTAAGGTCCCAAGGTGCCACCGGAGGCACGAAAGGAGGCTGAATATGCAGCACTCCTTTTACAAAAGTCTGAACTTCTGGAAGAGAAGCCAATTCTTTTTGAAAGAAAATGGATAAGGCCGATATCTGGACCTTAATAGAGCCTAATTTTAGGCCCAAATTCAATCCAGTTTGTAGGAAGTGAAGGAAACGGCCCAGATGGAATTTTTCCGTAGGAGCATTTCTGGCCTCACACCAAGAAACATATTTTCGCCATATACGGTGATAATGTTTTGACGTTACATCCTTCCTAGCCTTTATCAGCGTAGGGATGACCTCAACCGGAATGCCTTTCTCTGCTAGGATCCGGAGTTCAACCGCCATGCCGTCAAACGCAGCCGCTGTAAGTCTTGGAACAGACAGGGCCCCTGCTGCAACAGGTCCTGTCTTAGAGGAAGAGGCCACGGATCTTCTGTGAGCATTTCCTGCAGATCCGGATACCAGGTCCTCCGCGGCCAATCTGGAACAATGAGGATTGTTCTCACTCCTCCTTGTCTTATTATCCTCAACACCTTGGGTATGAGAGGAAGAGGAGAAAATACATAGACCGACTGGAACAACCACGGTGTCACTAGGGCGTCTACCGCTACTGCCTGAGGGTCTCTTGACCTTGCGCAATACCTCTGTAGCTTTTTGTTGAGGCGGGACGCCATCATGTCTATCTGTGGCAGTCCCCATCGACTTGCAATCTGTGCGAAGACTTCCTGATGAAGTCCCCACTCTCCCGGATGTAGGTCGTGTCTGCTGAGGAAGTCTGCTTCCCAGTTGTCCACTCCCGGAATGAACACTGCTGACAGTGCGCTTACGTGATTCTCCGCCCAGCGAAGAATCCTGGTGGCTTCTGCCATCGCCACTCTGCTCCTTGTGCCGCCTTGGCGGTTTACATGAGCCACTGCTGTGATGTTGTCTGACTGGATCAGAACCGGTTGGTCGCGAAGTAAGTTCTCCGCTTGACGTAGGGCGTTGTATATGGCCCTTAGTTCCAGGATGTTGATGTGAAGACAAGTATCTTGACTTGACCAAAGACCTTGGAAATTTCTTCCCTGTGTGACTGCTCCCCAACCTCGGAGGCTTGCGTCCGTGGTCACCAGGATCTAGCCCTGAATGCCGAACCTGCGGCCCTCGAGAAGATGAGCACTCTGCAGCCATCACAGGAGTGATACCCTGGCCCTGGGGGATAGGGTGATCAACCGATGAATCTGTAAATGTGACCCGGACCATTTGTCCAGTAGGTCCCATTGGAAAGTCCTCGCATGGAACCTGCCGAAGGGAATGGCCTTGTATGATGCCACCATCTTTCCCAGGACTCGAGTGCAGTAATGCACTGACACCTGTTTTGGTTTCAATAGGTTCCTGACAAGAGTCATGAGTTCCTGGGCTTTTTCTATCGGGAGATAAACCCTCTTCTGGTCTGTGTCCAGAATCATGCCCAAGAAAGACAGACGAGTCGTAGGAACCAACTGCGACTTCGGGATATTGAGAATCCAGCCATGTTGCTGCAACACCTTCAGTGAAAGGGACACGCTGTTCAGCAACTGCTCTCTTGATCTCGCTTTTATGAGGAGATCGTCCAAGTACGGGATACTTGTGACACCTTGCTTGCGCGGGAGCACCATCATTTTCGCCATTACCTTGGTGAAAATTCTCGGGGCCGTGGAGAGACCAAACGGCAACGTCTGAAATTGGTAATGACAGTCCTGTACCGCAAATCTGAGGTACGCCTGATGAGGTGGATAAATGGGGACATGAAGGTATGCATCCTTTATGTCCAGGACACCATAAAATCCCCCCCTTCAAGGCTTGCAATGACCGCTCTTAGCGATTCCATCTTGAATTTGAACCTTTTCAAGTATAGGTTCAGGGATTTCAAATTTAATATGGGTCTGACCGAACCGTCCGGTTTCGGGACTACAAACATGGTCGAGTAGTATCCCTTTCCTTGTTGGCGGAGGGGAACCTTGACCACCACTTGTTGAAGATACAATTTTTGTATTGCATATAACACTATCTCCCTTTCCTGGGGAGAAGTTGGTAGAGCCGATTTGGAAAATCGTCGAGGAGGGACTTCTTCGAATTCCAGCTTGTAACCCTGAGAAACAATTTCTATTGCCCAGGGATCCACCTGGGAGTGAACCCAGATGTGGCTGAAACTCCAAAGACGTGCCCCCACTGGGCCGGACTCCGCCAGTGGAGCCCCAGCGTCATGCAGTAGATTTAGTAGAGGCCGGGGAGGACTTCTATTCCTGGGAACTAGCTGTGTTATGCAGCTTTTTTCCTCTGCCCCTGCCTCTGGCAAGAAAGGACGCACCTCGGACTTTCTTGTTTCTTTGTGACCGAAAGGACTGCATTTGATAATGCGGAGCTTTCTTATGCTGTGAGGGAACATAAGGTAAAAAAATTGATTTTCCAGCTGTAGCTGTGGAGACCAGGTCCGAGAGACCTTCCCCAAACAATTCCTCACCCCTGTAAGGTAAAACCTCCATATGCCTTTTTGAGTCGGCATCACCTGTCCATTGCCGTGTCCATATGACTCTTCTGGCAGAAATCGACATAGCGTTTATTCTAGAACCCAGTAGAATAATGTCTCTTTGAGCATCTCTCATATATAGGACAGCATCTCTTATATGCCCCAGGGTCAATAAAATAGTATCCCTATCTAGGGTATCCATCCCCTCAGATAAGGTATCCGTCCATGCTGCTACAGCACTACACACCCAGGCCGACGCAATCGCCGGTCTCAGTAAGGTACCTGAATGTGTATAAATGGACTTCAGGGCGTGTTAAAGCTTTGTCCACCCTAGGGGATGATTCCCATTGTAACCTTTCCGTTGATGGGAAAGGATACGCCATAAGAATCCTTTTGGAAATCTGCAGTCTTTTATCTGGAGATTCCCAAGCTTTTTCACATAACTCGTTCAGCTCATGTGAGGGGGGAAAGGTTACCTCAGGCTTCTTTCCCTTATACATATGCACCCTCTTGTCAGGGACAGGGGTTTCCTCTGTGATGTGCAAAACATCTTTTATTGCCATAATCATATATCGAATGGATTTTGCCAATTTTGGCTGTAACTTTGCATCATCGTAGTCGACACTGGAGTCAGAATCTGTGTCGGTATCTGTGTCAACAATCTGGGATAGTGGGCGCTTAAGAGACCCTGACGGTCCTTGCAACATAGGATCAGGCATAGGTTGAGACCCTGACTGTCCCAAAGCTTCAGCCTTGTCTAATCTTTTGTGCAATTGTCACGATCCGGGTATCTGGACGCCATTTCTTACCCATCAGATGCCTCCTAAGGCTGGCTCAGCACTCCAGGACCGGATCCCATCTGTTATCCTGATGTTTACATTCCTGTATCCTCTCCTGTCACTCTGAGACGCTGTCACAGTAAACGCCATATTACACCTGGCATGGCGTCTCCCGCGGCCTCCGCCGCCGTCCCTGAGCTTCTGCATGCAGAGTGTCTGAGTGGCGATTACGTCAGCCGCGGCCTCCGCTGTGTCCGCGTGGTTGGATGTGCACCTGTCAGCTTGGCGCCTCCTGTCTCCGGTGGCCGGCGCCGCCATTACTGTTTTCATTACCACATGGATTACAAACCAAACTTCCCTCCAAGTGTCTGCATGGGCGCAGCCATCTTGGATTCTGTCAGCTGATCATTTCCACCAATCTGTTCTCAGTATTGATAATCTGCATAATTGCCTAGCCAATCCCTTCCTTGCTGCAGGTATAAATACACTGTGCCTGAGCAAGGAAGGCGTCAGTGCTTTGGTTGTCAAACCTAGTTCCTGTTTGTCTCTCTCCTGTGATTGTCTTCCAGGTTCCAGCTCCTGTCTCAAGACTTCCACCATAGAGACCCGCACCAGCATTCCACCTGCGGTGTAGCCTGACTCTCCGATCCATTGTGGATTCATCTGTTTCCAGCTACAACATTACCTGCTTCCAGCCCAGCTTCCAGCAGAGTACAGCTTCTCTTAAAGGGCCGGTGTCCTTTCTACAGTTTACCACTCTCCACCGGTATTATTATTTCTCCGCTCTCAAACTCTACATTTCATTCATATTGCATCGCTCTCAAGCTTCATTTATTATTTAACTGGTTCCAGCCAGTATCCACTCCGTGCCAACATCTGTCTGGTTCCAACCAGAACCCACAGCAGCTATTTTATTTACAGCAGTCCAGCTTTCCCTGGAACACCAGCTGGTACGATCCTGGGCTTTCTTCATTGCTACAGTCAGGCCTGGTAAGGACTTTCCAACTCGCAGATAATAAGAACTGTCTCATACTACCAGAGCTCTGTGGCCCCTGCCACCCTGTAGTACCCAGGAACTGTATTATTTCTCTGCTGATTTTATGTTTCTTTTACTGCTACTGTGATGCATGGAGTTTGTCATAAATAAACATCATTGACTTTTATTCAAGTTGTCATGGTCACGCCTTCGGGCGGTTCTTCTTCATGTTACTTACATGTCCAGGGGTTTGATACAACCTCCCAGGTTCCGGTACATCTCAGCCCCTACAACTGAGGCTGCCTCCCGTCAGCTCAGGCCCTCAGTTGTGACAGTAAGCACTGACCTAATGAATCCAGCCGGAGACCAGGATCAAGCGGCCAGGCCGATGCAAGAACTGGCAGCCCGACTAGAACATCAGGAGGCTGCACAGGGCCACATCATCCGCTGTCTCCAGGATCTCTCTACTCGGCTGGATGGGATTCAGACAACTCTCCGTGGATCAGGCGCGTCTGGTGCGTCAACCACAGTGACTCCAGCTATAACCCCACCCACCTTACCCATTTCTGCTCCACGTCTTCATCTTCCAACGCCAGCAAAATTTGACGGATCTCCAAGATTCTGCAGGGGATTTCTCAACCAGTGTGAGATTCAGTTTGAGCTACAACCTGGCAATTTTCCCAGTGACCGTATAAAAATTGCCTACATTATTTCTCTTCTCAGTGGCTCAGCCCTTGATTGGGCGTCACCGTTATGGGAGAGGTCCGACACCCTGCTATCTTCTTACACTGCATTCGTGTCAACATTCAGGCGCATCTTCGACGAGCCAGGCCGGGTAACCTCAGCTTCATCCGAGATTCTCCGTTTACGCCAGGGGTCACGTACTGTAGGACAATATCTGATACAGTTCCAGATCCTGGCATCCGAACTGGCATGGAACGACGAGGCCCTGTATGCTGCATTCTGGCATGGCTTATCTGAGCGTATTAAAGATGAGTTAGCTACCAGAGACTTACCCTCTAAGTTAGACGAGCTAATCTCACTCTGCACGAAAGTTGATTTACGTTTCAGAGAGAGAGCAACTGAGCGTGGAAGATCATCTGCTCCAAAATCTTCTGCTCCTCCTCCTCGCCAACTGTCACCAACTAAAGATGAGCCCATGCAAATTGGCCGTTCCCGTTTAACTCCTGCTGAGCGCCGAAGACGTCTCTCCGAGTCTCTCTGTCTTTATTGTGCAGCTCCGTCTCACACCATTAATGCCTGTCCCAAACGTCCGGGAAACTCCAAATCCTAGCTCGCCAAGGAGAGGGCCGGCTAGGAGTAATGATCTCCTCTCCATCTCCTCAAGATTGTAATCTCCCAGTCTCGCTTCAAGTTGCTCAACGTTATCGGAACGTCATTGCCCTCCTTGATTCCGGAGCAGCTGGGAACTTTATTACCGAAGCCTATGTTAAACGGTGGTCCCTACCCACCGAGAGACTTCCTTCGTCCATTTCTTTAACTGCCGTGGATGGCAGCAAAATTTTTGATGCAGTTATTTCTTTAAGGACTCTACCAGTTCGTCTGAGAGTGGGAGTTCTTCATTCCGAACTTATTTCTTTTTTAGTGATTCCAAGAGCCACACATCCTGTGGTCCTGGGCCTTCCATGGCTCCGTCTTCACAATCCTACAATTGATTGGACGACTACGCAAATCCTGGCATGGGGTTCCTCCTGTGCTGAGACATGTTTGTTTAAAGTATTGCCTGTCTGTTCTTCCTCCCCCAGGTCGTCTGATGTTCCACCTCCTCCATATCAAGATTTCACGGATGTGTTCAGTAAAGCTTCTGCTGATATCCTTCCTCCTCATAGAGAATGGGACTGCCCGATTGATCTCGTTCCAGGGAAGGTTCCACCTCGAGGCCGAACTTATCCGTTGTCTCTGCCTGAGACGCATTCTATGGAGGAATACATTAAAGAGAACCTAGCAAAGGGGTTCATTCGACCTTCTTCTTCCCCAGCCGGCGCAGGCTTCTTTTTTGTAAAAAAGAAAGATGGTGGTCTGCGGCCGTGCATCGACTCCAGAGGTTCGTAGGGTTCGCCAACTATTACCGAAAGTTTATACGAGACTTTTCCACCATTGTGGCGCCTATTACTGCTTTCACTAAGAAGGGTGCTAACCCGTCCAAGTGGTCTGAAGAAGCCATGCAAGCATTTCATCTTTTAAAACAAAGGTTCATCTCTGCGCCTGTTCTGAAACAGCCTGACATCGACTCTCCTTTCATCTTAGAGGTGGATGCCTCCTCCGTTGGAGTAGGAGCGGTGTTATCTCAGAGGGCTAAAGATGGCCATTTACACCCTTGCAGTTTCTTCTCCCGGAAGTTCTCCCCAGCTGAGCGCAACTATGCCATTGGCGACCAGGAGTTGCTAGCCATCAAGCTCGCTCTAGAAGAGTGGAGGTATCTGTTGGAGGGAGCTTCTCATTCAATCACCATACTTACAGACCACAAGAACCTGTTATATCTGAAAGGCGCACAATGTCTCAACCCTCGTCAGGCCAGATGGGCACTTTTCTTTTCCAGGTTCGACTTTAAACTCCAGTTCTGTCCGGGCTCTCAGAATCGCAAGGCCGATGCCCTTTCCCGCTCATGGGAGCAAGAAAATGAGTCAGAGTCTTCAGACAAGCATCCTATTATAAATCCGTTGGCATTCTCCACGGTAGGGATGGACTCTACGCCCCCATCAGGGAAAAGTTTTGTGAAACCGATGCTAAGGAAGAAGCTCATGCATTGGGCCCATGCTTCCCGTTTTGCCGGACATACAGGTATCCAAAAAACCCTGGAGTTTATCTCTAGGTCCTATTGGTGGCCAACTCTGAAAAAGGACGTCTTGGAGTTTATTGCATCTTGTCCAAAGTGTGCTCAACATAAGGTATCCCGCTAGTCGCCTGCGGGGCAACTGGTTCCACTATCTGTTCCCCGTCGACCTTGGACCCATTTGTCGATGGATTTTATTACAGATTTACCCATGTGCAACAAGTACAATACCATCTGGGTGGTAGTTGACCGGTTCACCAAGATGGCACACTTCATTCCTCTCACCGGTCTTCCGTCAGCTTCCAAGTTGGCTCAAGTATTCATACAAGAGATCTTTCGACTCCACGGTCTTCCAGAAGAAATTATCTCAGATCGAGGAGTTCAATTCACAGCCAAATTCTGGCGAAGTTTATGTCAAGTCCTCCAAGTCAAGCTAAAGTTTTCCACGGCTTACCATCCTCAGACCAATGGTCAAACTGAGAGGGTGAATCAGGACTTGGAGTCCTTCCTCCGCATCTATGTGTCCTCCTCTCAAGATGACTGGGTTCAATTACTTCCCTGGGCCGAGTTCTGTCATAACAACCAGTATCATTCTTCATCTGCTTCAACACCATTCTTCACTAACTTTGGATTCCACCCTAAAGTCCCTGAGTTCCAACCGCTTCCAGCAACTTCTGTTCCCGCAGTGGATATCACCTTGCATCAGTTTGCCAATATCTGGAAGAGCGTACGATCAGCTCTGCTCAAGGCATCGTTCAGGTACAAGAAGTTTGCGGATAAGAAGCGTCGAGCAGTTCCTGCTCTCAAGGTGGGTGATCGGGTATGGTTATCCACGAAGAATTTGAGATTAAGAGTTCCCAGTATGAAGTTTGCACCTCGCTATATCGGTCCTTTCAAGTTTGAACAAGTCATCAATCCTGTTGCTTACAGACTTCAGTTGCCTCCCTTCTTAAAAATACCCAGGACATTCCATGTTTCCCTGTTGAAACCGCTGATCTTGAATCGGTTTCATTCCTCACTTCCTCCAACTCCGAAAGTCCAAACTCAACGAGGCGTTGAGTATGAAGTAGCCAAGATCCTGGACTCACGTCACCGTTACGGTCAACTACAATATCTTATTGACTGGAAGGGTTATGGCCCTGAGGAACGTTCATGGACCAATGCTTCTGATGTCCATGCTCCTGCCTTGGTCCGGAGATTCCATTCCAAGTTTCCTCAAAAGCCAAAGAAGTGTCCTGGGGCCACTCCTAAAGGGGGGGTGCTGTCACGATCCGGGTATCTGGACGCCATTTCTTACCCATCAGATGCCTCCTAAGGCTGGCTCAGCGCTCCAGGACCGGATCCCATCTGTTATCCTGATGTTTACATTCCTGTATCCTCTCCTGTCACTCTGAGACGCTGTCACAGTAAACGCCATATTACACCTGGCATGGCGTCTCCCGCGGCCTCCGCCGCCGTCCCTGAGCTTCTGCATGCAGAGTGTCTGAGTGGCGATTACATCAGCCACGGCCTCCGCTGTGTCCGCGTGGTTGGATGTGCACCTGTCAGCTTGGCGCCTCCTGTCTCCGGTGGCCGGCGCCGCCATTACTGTTTTCATTACCACATGGATTACAAACCAAACTTCCCTCCAAGTGTCTGCATGGGCGCAGCCATCTTGGATTCTGTCAGCTGATCATTTCCACCAATCTGTTCTCAGTATTGATAATCTGCATAATTGCCTAGCCAATCCCTTCCTTGCTGCAGGTATAAATACACTGTGCCTGAGCAAGGAAGGCGTCAGTGCTTTGGTTGTCAAACCTAGTTCCTGTTTGTCTCTCTCCTGTGATTGTCTTCCAGGTTCCAGCTCCTGTCTCAAGACTTCCACCATAGAGACCCGCACCAGCATTCCACCTGCGGTGTAGCCTGACTCTCCGATCCATTGTGGATTCATCTGTTTCCAGCTACAACATTACCTGCTTCCAGCCCAGCTTCCAGCAGAGTACAGCTTCTCTTAAAGGGCCGGTGTCCTTTCTACAGTTTACCACTCTCCACCGGTATTATTATTTCTCCGCTCTCAAACTCTACATTTCATTCATATTGCATCGCTCTCAAGCTTCATTTATTATTTAACTGGTTCCAGCCAGTATCCACTCCGTGCCAACATCTGTCTGGTTCCAACCAGAACCCACAGCAGCTATTTTATTTACAGCAGTCCAGCTTTCCCTGGAACACCAGCTGGTACGATCCTGGGCTTTCTTCATTGCTACAGTCAGGCCTGGTAAGGACTTTCCAACTCGCAGATAATAAGAACTGTCTCATACTACCAGAGCTCTGTGGCCCCTGCCACCCTGTAGTACCCAGGAACTGTATTATTTCTCTGCTGATTTTATGTTTCTTTTACTGCTACTGTGATGCATGGAGTTTGTCATAAATAAACATCATTGACTTTTATTCAAGTTGTCGTGGTCACGCCTTCGGGCGGTTCTTCTTCATGTTACTTACATGTCCAGGGGTCTGATACAACCTCCCAGGTTCCGGTACATCTCAGCCCCTACAACTGAGGCTGCCTCCCGTCAGCTCAGGCCCTCAGTTGTGACAACACCTTCAGGAGTACAATAAATGACGCACCCCATTTTACACAGTAAATCTCTTCCCAGGAGATTAGTCGGTGCCGATGCCGCCAGCAAAAATGAATGCTTGGTATGCAAAGGCCCTATTGTAATCTCTGCTGGTTTGCTAACAGGGTAGTGTTGGACTACTCCCGTTACTCCCATGGCTGGAATTGTCTTACCAGTGGTTCTCATGCCCACTGTCGAATTTATCACTGATTTGGCCGCCCCCGTATCTACAAGGAAATTTAATGATTTACCAGCTACATCAATTGTGACCTCGGGTTCACTTCCAAGACTTGCAATCAATTTCACTGGCTGCAGATTACAGGTATGGCCACACCCCTATTGGGTATGGTGACCTCCCTGAATCGCGCTGGCAGCAACTACTTGAGAAGGGGGTAAATGGGAACTACCAGAGTCTTGCCAGTCTCTTTTTGGGGGATACCTTTTTGTTTCCCCTGCATGTGGCTCATGACTCCGTCTCTGCGGTCCTTGATCCCAATTTCGTGTGTCATGTCGTTGTCTAGGGGGTTGATATGATTTTTGTGTGTTTTTCACTCTACAGTCTCGTGCAAAATGTCCCTCTCTATGACATGAATAACAAGTTACCACATTTGACTTACCCACAGGGTTTGGAGATTTATACAAAGGTGGCCTTGTGGTCAGGGCCTGTATACTTACGGCCATTAACTTATCACTTTGTGACTCCCTGTGTCTGGTGATATTCCGATCGTGATCAATAGCAGCCTCTCTCAAAGTAGCCACCGACAGACGTCGCCAACATGGTTGCGTGGTCTGTACCCTTGTCTTCAATACCTCCTTTAAACCATCCATTAACACAGATACTGCTACCTCTCTATGATTTGCATTTGTCTTAATGTCTTCTATGCCTGTGTATTTAGCCATTTCCAGTAGTGCCCTATGAAAATACTCAGCAGCTGTTTCTGCCTCTTTTTGCTTAATGGAGAAAATTTTGTTCCATTTGACAACAGCTGGGAAATACTCTTTTAACTGTAAATTTATCCTCTTTACATTGTCTTGGTTGTACACATCGGTAAGGGGTACATCCTCATCTAATTTACAGTCAGCTAAGAATTGTGCTGAGTCGACATTGGAGGGTAAACATGCCCTCAGCAATATCTGCCAGTCTTTGTTATTGGGCTCTACAGTATTCCCTAGATCTCTAATGTATTTCTGGCTAGCAACTAGATCCTTCCTAGGATCAGGGAATTCAGACACTATTGTTCTTAATTCCATTCGGGAAAACGGGCAGTGCATGGCAATGTTTCTGACAGGAGTGACTCCTGAAGTGTCCGTTTTCCCATTTGGCACTGCTATTACCCTAACGGGATTAAGTCTAATAACATCATTCTGAGTAGATTCTACAGCCTGTGGTGAAATGGTTTCAGCATAGTGTATGGTGCCGTACTTACCCGTTGATACGACCTCACCTGTCCCTCCGCTAGGGGCCTTGGATACTAATCTTACGGGTTGGGTCGTGCCCACTGCTGTTTCTGATATGGTGGCTGCTAGAGAGAGTGCCGATAGTGTTGTTGACTCGTCCTCTTGATCACACTCCTGGGGAAAGTTTAAAACAGGGTACAACTTGCACGGGTTAATATTTGCATTACTCATCTTATTCATATTATCCTTAACATTTATACAGTTACTAAGTGCCTGTTTATTACACATTAGTGCGTCATTCTCTGCAACCAACTTCTCTCCCGTTATGTAAGGTGGCGGTGGTGCCGTAGCTATCAGTTTCCTGATAGGGTTAGATCCAGCCGCCTGAGCCAATCCTCTCTGTATTTCACACTCCTGTTGCCATAACTGTAAGTAGTCATAATGTTTGATCCGTCTCTTTGTTGATTTAATGAGACATATCCTTCTCCTAAGATTTTGTAACACATCTGGGCTAAAGCTACCTACCCGGGGAAACTTCTCCCCATCATGCACAGTCATTCTTTCCCATTCATCACATAAAACCTCTGTGTGTGAACCGTATTTTTCACACATTACATACCTTGCCGACCCGATTGGCCGGTTTACTGAATCAACCCGAACCGAGGTTGATCGCCCCCTACCTGAACAACTGGCCCCCATACTTGCAGGTGTTGCTTTCACTACCTCTGACCTTCAAATCAGGGTCTTCAGCAAACCCTTACAAAACCAAGATGTTCGGGGTAGGCCGACGGTGGCAGTTTACCGAGTACTCCACTCACTCGCCCACGCCGACTAATACGCCCACACACTGCCTTAGCGCTGGCGTACTCGACCTAGGGCCCCTGCGACCTGAACCGCTATTTACTGGAACCTGCGAGTGTGATTCGAAGAGCACTTAACCCTTTCCAGTAACTATTGGTTGCTGGATAGTTCCTGAGTGACCAGCGAACCTCCCTTAAAATAAAAAAAATTACACAAATCACGTTAGAGTGTACAAATAGTTTTATGACCCCTTTCGTATGCAAATGGTACTGGTCAGGTTACTAACTAATGCACACAATTACGTGCGGTACAATCGTTCTGCACATAAGCAACTAATCTTATGTGCGGAGCGACCAGTGGAATCGAAAATTGCGGCTGCGAATTCCTTCAGCCAGAGCTTTAATGGCCTATATGGGTTTTGCACCAACCCCCTGGGTTGTGCTCTTTTCTATCTATAGTAGACTTCTTAGTCTGCTGTACCTAGACCTCCTTCTGTTCCGGACCTCCTGGTCTGTGCTACAGTAGACCTCCTGGTCTGCTATACTCTAATGCTCAAATTTATGTTTAACAAGGGATGCCTCCCCAGCCACCATGCACGTCACTTACATGTATGTACCTCACGAGAACTCAACTTCTTGTGGTTCAACCCAAAAATTGTAAAACTTATATATGCAAAACACTCACCACATGTACACTTTAATTTTATTTCTGCGCAGAAATTCCTTTCATTCAGTAAATAGTCTAGACCAGATGAGTCGCAAATTGGAGAAGGATCTATTAGCTTAAAATTTCGGACACTAAAATTGACTTGCGTTATTTATCGCGTTGCCTCCTTTTCGCCTGTTAAAAATAATACTACCGTGTGTTTTGAATTATGTGGGCGTACCCGGACACTCCGTTGCGTAATATACGCTACGTGCGTCGGCCTTTGTGTTGCGTACACTAGTCTCACCCTTTTGTTAGAGACACGTGTATGCCAGCCAGATATGTCCACAGAAATACAATTAACACGTTTATCAATGTAGATGATCTTTAATTGTATTCATCTACCGGGCACCACACAGGTCTCTCAAAGCTGTGTGCGTGCTTTACAAATTACCCCTTAATGTATTACTTTTACTCTTTTACTACTACTAATAGCAACAAATCTTTCTTAGCACGTTATCAATTGTGAAATGGCAACCAAGAGAGTGATATGTGAAAATACACGAATGAAAAGAAATGCAGATATGTGCGTGCGTGCGTACGCAAGACAGAACAGAAAAAAAACAGTTTTAAAAGACACTAGCGTATTGTTCTTACCTCCGGTTCCGGATTCATTCAGCACCCTTTACTAAGCGAAGCAGACGCTTATCGGGTCAGCACTACGAGGAATATTACCTCCCGCCCTTTGCTGATCGATAATGTCTGCTGAAATTACCTAGTGCAGATATGTGAAGGACGGACGAGCCGCCAATTGATAAAGCCTAATATTTATCTTATTGAAAACCCTCTAAAAGGTTAAAGAACACAGTACGCTATTGGCGTATGGAATACCGTAAGGGTACGCACGTTGCGTATCTAACGCTTAGCCGTGGTCGAGACGCACGAGCGGCACGTTCGCTCACGGCTTAGAGCGTACAGGCAAGCACGCTATAGGCTGCCGACTAACATAATGATACGCTATCAGCGTAGCGGATGCTCGGGACCACGAGGAGATCACAAGCGGCGCTGACGCTCACAGTGTTAAACCTTTATAACTATACCATAATCAATGTACATATACTGTAAACCCTTGTGCAGTGATAAGGTGTAAATGTAACACAATGTAACCTTGTTTACACTAAAGCTGTTTGAGCGATAGAGACGCTCCTATTACCCTCTGCAATATAATGAACACACAATACCGGTCTAAGGGTCCAACGCCTTTTAAGGAAATGAATGAACGTTCAAAAAGAATAATACAAGTTATACACTACCAAAATAACATAGAATATCTAACCAAGTAACTACACATAAAATACAATAAAGATACAATTACTTTTAAAGGGGAAAGGGGAGAGAGAGAGAGAGAAAGTGAGAGAGAACGAGAGAAATGGCTTATAACAATAAAGACAATATGATTGCAGAGAAACTTACGCACAAAGGGAAACAATCGCATGCGCCTTCTGGATATCCAGCTCCCGATTATCAGCAATGAGAACCGTTGAAGAGAATAGAGAGCTGGCCCAGATCGGCTTGTCCTTTTATACCCTACACAAAATACAGTACAATGGTCCCTATATTCTTATTGTTCATTGGACACAGGAATTCGTCTTCGCATTATAACAAAAGGTCATAGGTTGATTCATACAGGTGGGCTGTGACTATTTCCAACTGCTCAGGTGGGAGGGAAACTAGGTTTCCCGCCGCATGGATAATAAAGTGCAAATACAGTAAATGTTCATAAACTTCTTGTGTCCATAACTATTCGCACGAGCGATTAATCCGCTTCAAACCAACACCGGAATATTGCTAATTAAATACTCTTCCGATGGATACTAAACACCACTGTATAACCCCTGTCTGACCCTTCGTATCAAACAAAGAGGGATCTCTTTGTCTATGAACATGCTACATTAACTAAACTTTCAGATTCTATCAAAGGGACCATAATCTACAAAATACATTATATGGTTAAATTATGTTACGATTGAGTCGCACGCTAGACGCATACAAACTCTACCGTAAATGCGCATACCGTGCGCCTGCGGGTGCACGCAACAGCGAGTATGCGCACGCACGGGAGAGCTCATGCACACGCAGCGGGGACACGCATGAGGTGCAAATATGGCAGTGTGTAGCGTGATATTTTTCTGACTTTGACAAGAGGCATGGGAGCTGAGATATGGGACGGGAGAGAGGCATGGGAGCTGAGATATGGGACGGGAGAGAGGCATGGGAGCTGAGAGATGGGACAGGAGAGAGGCATGGGAGCTGAGATATGGGATAAGAGACAGACATGGGAGCTGAGAGATGGGACGGGAGAGAGACATGGGAGCTGAGAGATGGGACATGAGAGAGAGACATGGGAGCT
Source organism: Pseudophryne corroboree (assembly GCF_028390025.1). NCBI lineage: Eukaryota > Metazoa > Chordata > Amphibia > Anura > Myobatrachidae > Pseudophryne > Pseudophryne corroboree. The sequence continues at coordinate 112,599 of NC_086447.1, read as the reverse complement.
GAGAGATGGGACGGGAGAGAGACATGGGAGCTGAGAGATGGGACATGAGAGAGACATGGGAGCTGAGAGATGGGACGGGAGAGAGACATGGGAGCTGAGAGATGGGACATGAGAGAGAGACATGGGAGCTGAGAGATGGGACATGAGAGAGACATGGGAGCTGAGAGATGGGACATGAGAGAGAGACATGGGAGCTGAGAGATGGGACAGGAGAGAGACATGGGAGCTGAGAGATGGGACGGTAGTTTGAGAGAGAGTTTGGGTCAGAGTTTTGTTTGTCAGAATGGGAATAATCACTGCATGCTTGTACAGAGAAGGAAAGATACCAGTAGACAGAGATTACAGATGTTAGTTAAGGTTAGGATGAGCACAGCAGACAGATCTTTACTAATTTGTGAGGGTATAGAGTCAAGGGGAGAGGTAGTAGAGTAGGCAGATGAAAAGAGTGCAGATACTTCATCTTCATTTGTAGGAACAAAGGAAGAGAAGTGTCAGACCAGTGGTTTCCAAACTTTTTTGAATCACGGCGCCCTAGAATATCAGAATTTTTTTTTATGGGCACACCTAGGCCAAAAATTTCTTATTGAGAAATTTAGAAAGAAATATTACATTAAGTAGATGGCGTTTATATGTAATCCTTAGGGTCAGTTGTGAGGGGAGGGTCAAGATTTGCTTCTGTTTGTCCCCATATTTTATGACTGGCAGCCACCAGCACTGGTTTTGCCTATTATATTGACTATGAATAATTTGAATTGGTCCTGGACCACCAACCCAGGGCACCCCTGCAAGTGTCCCGAGGCACCCCAGAGAGCCACGGCACACAGCTTGGGAATTGAGCAGGTCACTTGCTGTGGAAGAGCATACCATTGCATTTCGGATCTTGTCAATCTTGTCCTTGAAATAGGATGCAAGCTCTTGCGCACTGACAGTGGCTGGTGGGTTAGGTGAGGGAGGGACAAGAAGTGATTTAAATGTATTAAAAAGTTGCTTGGGGTTGGAGGCTTGAGCAGAGATGAGAGATTGAAAATATGTTTGTTTGGCAGTGTCCAGAGCAGTACGATAAGAGTGGTAGGTGGTCTTATATGTGAGAAAGTCACTTGAACTACGAGATTTACGCCACTGGCATTCTACTTTACGTGAGAGTTTTTGTAAGTGTCTGGTGTATTTAGAGTGCCACGGTTGACATCTAAGTCTTTGTGGAGTGTGATGGGTAGCTGAGTCATACTTACCTACATTCCTGCTGCTCTCTGCGGGAGAGAGCAGCCAGGTCGTCTCAGAGGGCGGGCAGGGGAGGCTATGACGTAGATGAAGGGGTGGACAGGAGGCGGGTCGGGGGTGGGACGGGGGCGGAGCCATGATGACACAGCCTTTAAGCCACGCCCCCGCACTGTAATGCCGCGATCACCGGCATTACACTGCAGGGGGCGTGGCTATGATGACGCGATTCAGCAAGAATCGCGTCATCAACTGCCCGGACCGCCCACTTTACTCGTTAAGTGGGCGGCGGGTAGGGGGGGACCCGCGGATATCGGGAGACTTGCCTGCTCTTCCGGGGGGCCGGGATGGTCACCCGATTTTCGGGAGCCTCCCGGCCATTCCGGGAGAGTAGGCAAGTATGAGCTGAGTGCTGTTTCTAGAGTCTGGTCAAGGTGTGACACAGCGTCTCAGGAGAGGTGAATGTAGAAACTGGTGAGAGCAGTGGTTGCAGAGAGGTAGATAGTTGTTGAAAATTAACAGTAGTTTGTGAATATTACAATCCTGCGCATATCTATGCACAGAAACATGCGATAAACTGCAAATAGCAACCGGAATGTAGATCTCAAAATACTGCACATCTGGATACCAAACACTAAGTCCTAACCTCGCTCAGTCCCCTCACATCCTGTAACCCTGAATAACTCTGTTGTTCTATCTTTTGAGTATATGTAACTTGCTGTGTGGAGACTATGGGTAAATTATGCACTATATAAATAGAATATTGAATATGTCTTTGTGGCTTTTCTGTGCAACGTGTATGCTACCGTATATACTCATACCATGCGCCAATACGCAAGGCTCGTGTACCATGTGTGTATGCGTACGCACAATTACTCGCACACACAGAGGCCACTCTGTTTGGAGTCTACATGTAGTGTGTATGTAATATTTTTGACTTCGACATCCGGCTAGCTGCAGGACAGCGCTCTTATCCTGCTGTTACGAATGCTTCCTCTCAGCGGTGAGTGAAGCAGGGAGAGGAGCTGAGGTCAGGGATGCAGCATCTGTACAGGAAGTGGCCGGGCAGCGCTCTTATCCTGCTGTTACTTCCTCTCAGTGGTGAGTGAGGGAAGCAGGGAGAGGAGCTGAGGTCAGGGATGCAGCATCTGTACAGGAAGTGGCCGGGCAGCGCTCTTATCCTGCTGTTACTTCCTCTCAGTGGTGAGTGAGGGAAGCAGGGAGAGGAGCTGAGGTCAGGGGCGCAGCATCTGTACAGGAAGTGGCCGGGCAGCACTCTTATCCTGCAATTGCTGTTGCTTCCTCTCAGCGGGGGGTGAGGGAAGCAGGGAGAGGAGCTGAGGTCAGGGGCGCAGCATCTGTACAGGAAGTGGCCGGGCAGCGCTCTTATCCTGCTGTTACTGATGCTTCCTCTCAGTGGTGAGTGAGGGAAGCAGGGAGAGGAGCCGAGGTCAGGGGCGCAGCATCTGTACAGGAAGTGGCCGGGCAGCGCTCTTATCCTGCTGTTACTGATGCTTCCTCTCAGCAGTGAGTGAGGGAAGCAGGGAGAGGAGCTGAGGTCAGGGGCGCAGCATCTGTACAGGAAGTGGCCGGGCAGCGCTCTTATCCTGCTGTTACTGATGCTTCCTCTCAGTGGTGAGTGAGGGAAGCAGGGAGAGGAGCTGAGGTCAGGGATGCAGCATCTGTACAGGAAGTGGCCGGGCAGCGCTCTTATCCTGCTGTTACTGATGCTTCCTCTCAGCGGTGAGTGAGGGAAGCAGGGAGAGGAGCTGAGGTCAGGGGTGCAGCATCTGTACAGGAAGTGACCTGGCAGCGCTCTTATCCTGCTGTTACTGATGCTTCCTCTCAGCGGGGAGTGAGGGAAGCAGGGAGAGGAGCTGAGGTCAGGGGTGCAGCATCTGTACAGGAAGTGGCCGGGCAGCGCTCTTATCCTGCTGTTACTGATGCTTCCTCTCAGTGGTGAGTGAGGGAAACATGGAGAGGAGCTGAGGTCAGGGACGCAGCATCTGTACAGGAAGTGGCCGGGCAGCGCTCTTATCCTGCTGTTACTGATGCTTCCTCTCAGTGGTGAGTGAGGGAAGCAGGGAGAGGAGCTGAGGTCAGGGATGCAGCATCTGTACAGGAAGTGGCCGGGCAGCGCTCTTATCCTGCTGTTACTGATGCTTCCTCTCAGTGGTGAGTGAGGGAAGCAGGGAGAGGAGCTGAGGTCAGGGGCGCAGCATCTGTACAGGAAGTGGCCGGGCAGCGCTCTTATCCTGCTGTTACTGATGCTTCCTCTCAGTGGTGAGTGAGGGAAGCAGGGAGAGGAGCTGAGGTCAGGGGCGCAGCATCTGTACAGGAAGTGGCCGGGCAGCGCTCTTATCCTGCTGTTACTGATGCTTCCTCTCAGTGGTGAGTGATGGAAGCAGGGAGAGGAGCTGAGGTCAGGGATGCAGCATCTGTACAGGAAGTGGCCGGGCAGCGCTATTATCCTGCTGTTACTGATGCTTCCTCTCAGCGGTGAGTGAGGGAAGCAGGGAGAGGAGCTGAGGTCAGGGATGCAGCATCTGTACAGGAAGTGACCGGGCAGCGCTATTATCCTGCTGTTACTGATGCTTCCTCTCAGCGGTGAGTGAGGGAAGCAGGGAGAGGAGCTGAGGTCAGGGATGCAGCATCTGTACAGGAAGTGGCCGGGCAGCGCTATTATCCTGCTGTTACTGATGCTTCCTCTCAGCGGTGAGTGAGGGAAGCAGGGAGAGGAGCTGAGGTCAGGGATGCAGCATCTGTACAGGAAGTGGCCGGGCAGCGCTCTTATCCTGCTGTTACTGATGCTTCCTCTCAGTGGTGAGTGAGGGAAGCAGGGAGAGGAGCTGAGGTCAGGGGCGCAGCATCTGTACAGGAAGTGGCCGGGCAGTGCTCTTATCCTGCTGTTGCTGATGCTTCCTCTCAGTGGTGAGTGAGGGAAGCAGGGAGAGGAGCTGAGGTCAGGGACGCAGCATATGTACAGGAAGTGGCCGGGCAGCGCTCTTATCCTGCTGTTACTGATGCTTCCTCTCAGTGGTGAGTGAGGGAAGCAGGGAGAGGAGCTGAGGTCAGGGGTGCAGCATCTGTACAGGAAGTGGCCGGGCAGCGCTCTTATCCTGCTGTTACTGATGCTTCCTCTCAGTGGTGAGTGATGGAAGCAGGGAGAGGAGCTGAGGTCAGGGGCGCAGCATCTGTACAGGAAGTGGCCGGGCAGCGCTATTATCCTGCTGTTACTGATGCTTCCTCTCAGCGGGGAGTGAGGGAAGCAGGGAGAGGAGCTGAGGTCAGGGATGCAGCAGCTGTACAGGAAGTGACCGGGCAGCGCTCTTATCCTGCTGTTACTGTTGCTTCCTCTCAGTGGTGAGTGAGGGAAGCAGGGAGAGGAGCTGAGGTCAGGGATGCAGCATCTGTACAGGAAGTGACCGGGCAGCACTCTTATCCTGCTGTTACTGTTGCTTCCTCTCAGTGGTGAGTGAGGGAAGCAGGGAGAGGAGCTGAGGTCACAGGTGCAGCATCTGTACAGGAAGTGGCCGGGCAGCGCTATTATCCTGCTGTTACTGATGCTTCCTCTCAGCGGGGAGTGAGGGAAGCAGGGAGAGGAGCTGAGGTCAGGGGTGCAGCATCTGTACAGGAAGTGGCCGGGCAGTGCTCTTATCCTGCTGTTACTGATGCTTCCTCTCAGTGGTGAGTGAGGGAAGCAGGGAGAGGAGCTGAGGTCAGGGACACAGCATCTGTACAGGAAGTGGCCGGGCAGCGCTCTTATCCTGCTGTTACTGATGCTTCCTCTCAGTGGTGAGTGAGGGAAGCAGGGAGAGGAGCTGAGGTCAGGGGCGCAGCATCTGTACAGGAAGTGGCCGGGCAGCGCTATTATCCTGCTGTTACTGATGCTTCCTCTCAGCGGGGAGTGAGGGAAGCAGGGAGAGGAGCTGAGGTCAGGGATGCAGCATCTGTACAGGAAGTGGCCGGGCAGCGCTCTTATCCTGCTGTTACTGATGCTTCCTCTCAGTGGTGAGTGAGGGAAGCAGGGAGAGGAGCTGAGGTCAGGGATGCAGCATCTGTACAGGAAGTGGCCGGGCAGCGCTCTTATCCTGCTGTTACTGATGCTTCCTCTCAGTGGTGAGTGAGGGAAGCAGGGAGAGGAGCTGAGGTCAGGGGTGCAGCATCTGTACAGGAAGTGGCCGGGCAGCGCTCTTATCCTGCTGTTACTGATGCTTCCTCTCAGTGGTGAGTGTGGGAAGCAGGGAGAGGAGCTGAGGTCAGGGATGCAGCAGCTGTACAGGAAGTGACCGGGCAGCGCTCTTATCCTGCTGTTACTGTTGCTTCCTCTCAGTGGTGAGTGAGGGAAGCAGGGAGAGGAGCTGAGGTCAGGGATGCAGCATCTGTACAGGAAGTGACCGGGCAGCACTCTTATCCTGCTGTTACTGTTGCTTCCTCTCAGTGGTGAGTGAGGGAAGCAGGGAGAGGAGCTGAGGTCAGGGGCGCAGCATCTGTACAGGAAGTGGCCGGGCAGCGCTATTATCCTGCTGTTACTGATGCTTCCTCTCAGCGGGGAGTGAGGGAAGCAGGGAGAGGAGCTGAGGTCAGGGGTGCAGCATCTGTACAGGAAGTGGCCGGGCAGTGCTCTTATCCTGCTGTTACTGATGCTTCCTCTCAGTGGTGAGTGAGGGAAGCAGGGAGAGGAGCTGAGGTCAGGGGCGCAGCATCTGTACAGGAAGTGGCCGGACAGTGCTCTTATCCTGCTGTTACTGATGCTTCCTCTCAGCGGGGAGTGAGGGAAGCAGGGAGAGGAGCTGAGGTCAGGGGCGCAGCATCTGTACAGGAAGTGGCCGGGCAGCGCTATTATCCTGCTGTTACTGATGCTTCCTCTCAGCGGGGAGTGAGGGAAGCAGGGAGAGGAGCTAAGGTCAGGGGCGCAGCATCTGTACAGGAAGTGGCCGGGCAGCGCTCTTATCCTGCTGTTACTGATGCTTCCTCTCAGCGGTGAGTGAGGGAAGCAGGGAGAGGAGCTGAGGTCACGGATGCAGCATCTGTACAGGAAGTGGCCGGGCAGCGCTCTTATCCTGCTGTTACTGATGCTTCCTCTCAGTGGTGAGTGAGGGAAGCAGGGAGAGGAGCTGAGGTCAGGGGTGCAGCATCTGTACAGGAAGTGGCCGGGCAGCGCTCTTATCCTGCTGTTACTGATGCTTCCTCTCAGCGGGGAGTGAGGGAAGCAGGGAGAGGAGCTGAGGTCAGGGGTGCAGCATCTGTACAGGAAGTGGCCGGGCAGCGCTCTTATCCTGCTGTTACTGATGCTTCCTCTCAGCGGGGAGTGAGTGAAGCAGGGAGAGGAGCTGAGGTCAGGGGCGCAGCATCTGTACAGGAAGTGGCCGGGCAGCGCTCTTATCCTGCTGTTACTGATGCTTCCTCTCAGTGGTGAGTGTGGGAAGCAGGGAGAGGAGCTGAGGTCAGGGATGCAGCATCTGTACAGGAAGTGGCCGGGCAGCACTCTTATCCTGCTGTTACTGATGCTTCCTCTCAGTGGTGAGTGAGGGAAGCAGGGAGAGGAGCTGAGGTCAGGGGCGCAGCATCTGTACAGGAAGTGGCCGGGCAGCGCTCTTATCCTGCTGTTACTGATGCTTCCTCTCAGTGGTGAGTGAGGGAAGCAGGGAGAGGAGCTGAGGTCAGGGGCGCAGCATCTGTACAGGAAGTGGCCGGGCAGTGCTCTTATCCTGCTGTTACTGATGCTTCCTCTCAGTGGTGAGTGAGGGAAGCAGGGAGAGGAGCTGAGGTCAGGGGTGCAGCATCTGTACAGGAAGTGGCCAGGCAGCGCTCTTATCCTGCTGTTACTGATGCTTCCTCTCAGTGGTGAGTGTGGGAAGCAGGGAGAGGAGCTGAGGTCAGGGGCGCAGCATCTGTACAGGAAGTGGCCGGGCAGCGCTCTTATCCTGCTGTTACTGATGCTTCCTCTCAGCGGGGAGTGAGGGAAGCAGGGAGAGGAGCTGAGGTCAGGGGTGCAGCATCTGTACAGGAAGTGGCCGGGCAGCGCTCTTATCCTGCTGTTACTGATGCTTCCTCTCAGTGGTGAGTGTGGGAAGCAGGGAGAGGAGCTGAGGTCAGGGATGCAGCATCTGTACAGGAAGTGACCGGGCAGCGCTCTTATCCTGCTGTTACTGATGCTTCCTCTCAGTGGTGAGTGAGGGAAGCAGGGAGAGGAGCTGAGGTCAGGGGTGCAGCATCTGTACAGGAAGTGGCCGGGCAGCGCTCTTATCCTGCTGTTACTGATGCTTCCTCTCAGTGGTGAGTAAGGGAAGCAGGGAGAGGAGCTGAGGTCAGGGGCGCAGCATCTGTACAGGAAGTGGCCGGGCAGCGCTCTTATCCTGCTGTTACTGATGCTTCCTCTCAGTGGCGAGTGAGGGAAGCAGGGAGAGGAGCTGAGGTCAGGGGTGCAGCATCTGTACAGGAAGTGGCTGGGCAGCGCTCTTATCCTGCTGTTACTGATGCTTCCTCAGCGGTGAGTGATGGAAGCAGGGAGAGGAGCTGAGGTCAGGGGCGCAGCATCTGTACAGGAAGTGGCCGGACAGCGCTCTTATCCTGCTGTTACTGATGCTTCCTCTCAGTGGTGAGTGAGGGAAGCAGGGAGAGGAGCTGAGGTCAGGGGTGCAGCATCTGTACAGGAAGTGGCCGGACAGCGCTCTTATCCTGCTGATACTGATGCTTCCTCTCAGTGGTGAGTGTGGGAAGCAGGGAGAGGAGCTGAGGTCAGGGGTGCAGCATCTGTACAGGAAGTGGCCGGGCAGCGCTCTTATCCTGCTGTTACTGATGCTTCCTCTCAGTGGCGAGTGAGGGAAGCAGGGAGAGGAGCTGAGGTCAGGGGTGCAGCATCTGTACAGGAAGTGGCCGGGCAGCGCTCTTATACTGCTGTTACAGATGCTTCCTCTCAGCGGTGAGTGAGGGAAGCAGGGAGAGGAGCTGAGGTCAGGGGCGCAGCATCTGTACAGGAAGTGACCGGGCAGCGCTCTTATCCTGCTGTTACTGATGCTTCCTCTCAGTGGTGAGTGAGGGAAGCAGGGAGAGGAGCTGAGGTCAGGGGTGCAGCATCTGTACAGGAAGTGGCCGGGCAGCGCTCTTATCCTGCTGTTACTGATGCTTCCTCTCAGTGGTGAGGGAAGCAGGGAGAGGAGCTGAGGTCAGGGATGCAGCATCTGTACAGGAAGTAGCCGGGCAGCGCTCTTATCCTGCTGTTACTGATGCTTCCTCTCAGTGGTGAGTGAGGGAAGCAGGGAGAGGAGCTGAGGTCAGGGGCGCAGCATCTGTACAGGAAGTGGCCGGGCAGCGCTCTTATCCTGCTGTTACTGATGCTTCCTCTCAGTGGTGAGTGAGGGAAGTCGGGAGAGGAGCTGAGGTCAGGGATGCAGCATCTGTACAGGAAGTGGCCGGGCAGCGCTCTTATCCTGCTGTTACTGATGCTTCCTCTCAGTGGTGAGTGAGGGAAGCAGGGAGAGGAGCTGAGGTCAGGGATGCAGCATCTGTACAGGAAGTGGCCGGACAGCGCTCTTATCCTGCTGTTACTGATGCTTCCTCTCAGTGGTGAGTGAGGGAAGCAGGGAGAGGAGCTGAGGTCAGGGGTGCAGCATCTGTACAGGAAGTGGCCGGGCAGCGCTCTTATCCTGCTGTTACTGATGCTTCCTCTCAGCGGGGAGTGAGGGAAGCAGGGAGAGGAGCTGAGGTCAGGGGCGCAGCATCTGTACAGGAAGTGGCTGGGCAGCGCTCTTATCCTGCTGTTACTGATGCTTCCTCTCAGCGGTGAGTGAGGGAAGCAGGGAGAGAAGCTGAGGTCAGGGGCGCAGCATCTGTACAGGAAGTGGCCGGGCAGCGCTCTTATCCTGCTGTTACTGATGCTTCCTCTCAGCGGTGAGTGAGGGAAGCAGGGAGAGGAGCTGAGGTCAGGGGCGCAGCATCTGTACAGGAAGTGGCCGGGCAGCGCTCTTATCCTGCTGTTACTGATGCTTCCTCTCAGCGGTGAGTGTGGGAAGCAGGGAGAGGAGCTGAGGTCAGGGATGCAGCATCTGTACAGGAAGTGGCCGGACAGCGCTCTTATCCTGCTGTTACTGATGCTTCCTCTCAGTGGTGAGTGAGGGAAGCAGGGAGAGGAGCGGAGGTCAGGGATGCAGCATCTGTACAGGAAGTGGCCGGGCAGCGCTCTTATCCTGCTGATGCTTCCTCTCAGCAGTGAGTGAGGGAAGCAGGGAGAGGAGGTGAGGTCAGGGGCGCAGCATCTGTACAGGAAGTGGCCGGGCAGCGCTCTTATCCTGCTGTTACTGATGCTTCCTCTCAGTGGTGAGTGAGGGAAGCAGGGAGAGGAGCTGAGGTCAGGGATGCAGCATCTGTACAGGAAGTGGCCGGGCAGCGCTCTTATCCTGCTGTTACTGATGCTTCCTCTCAGTGGTGAGTGAGGGAAGGAGGGAGAGGAGCTGAGGTCAGGGGCGCAGCATCTGTACAGGAAGTGGCCGGGCAGCGCTCTTATCCTGCTGTTACTGATGCTTCCTCTCAGCAGTGAGTGAGGGAAGCAGGGAGAGGAGGTGAGGTCAGGGGCGCAGCATCTGTACAGGAAGTGGCCGGGCAGCGCTCTTATCCTGCTGTTACTGTTGCTTCCTCTCAGTGGTGAGTGAGGGAAGCAGGGAGAGGAGCTGAGGTCAGGGATGCAGCATCTGTACAGGAAGTGGCCGGGCAGCGCTCTTATCCTGCTGTTACTGATGCTTCCTCTCAGTGGTGAGTGAGGGAAGCAGGGAGAGGAGCTGAGGTCAGGGGCGCAGCATCTGTACAGGAAGTGGCCGGGCAGCGCTCTTATCCTGCTGTTACTGATGCTTCCTCTCAGCAGTGAGTGAGGGAAGCAGGGAGAGGAGCTGAGGTCAGGGGCGCAGCATCTGTACAGGAAGTGGCCGGGCAGCGCTCTTATCCTGCTGTTACTGATGCTTCCTCTCAGTGGTGAGTGAGGGAAGCAGGGAGAGGAGCTGAGGTCAGGGGCGCAGCATCTGTACAGGAAGTGGCCGGGCAGCGCTCTTATCCTGCTGTTACTGATGCTTCCTCTCAGTGGTGAGTGTGGGAAGCAGGGAGAGGAGCTGAGGTCAGGGGTGCAGCATCTGTACAGGAAGTGGCCAGGCAGCGCTCTTATCCTGCTGTTACTGATGCTTCCTCTCAGTGGTGAGTGAGGGAAGCAGGGAGAGGAGCTGAGGTCAGGGGTGCAGCATCTGTACAGGAAGTGGCCGGGCAGCGCTCTTATCCTGCTGTTACTGATGCTTCCTCTCAGTGGTGAGTGAGGGAAGCAGGGAGAGGAGCTGAGGTCAGGGGCGCAGCATCTGTACAGGAAGTGGCCGGGCAGCGCTCTTATCCTGCTGTTACTGATGCTTCCTCTCAGTGGTGAGTGAGGGAAGCAGGGAGAGGAGCTGAGGTCAGGGGCGCAGCATCTGTACAGGAAGTGACCGGGCAGCGCTCTTATCCTGCTGTTACTGATGCTTCCTCTCAGTGGTGAGTGAGGGAAGCAGGGAGAGGAGCTGAGGTCAGGGGCGCAGCATCTGTACAGGAAGTGGCTGGGCAGCGCTCTTATCCTGCTGTTACTGATGCTTCCTCTCAGCGGTGAGTGAGGGAAGCAGGGAGAGAAGCTGAGGTCAGGGGCGCAGCATCTGTACAGGAAGTGGCCGGGCAGCGCTCTTATCCTGCTGTTACTGATGCTTCCTCTCAGTGGTGAGTGAGGGAAGCAGGGAGAGGAGCTGAGGTCAGGGGCGCAGCATCTGTACAGGAAGTGGCCGGGCAGCGCTCTTATCCTGCTGTTACTGATGCTTCCTCTCAGCGGTGAGTGAGGGAAGCAGGGAGAGGAGCTGAGGTCAGGGGCGCAGCATCTGTACAGGAAGTGGCCGGGCAGCGCTCTTATCCTGCTGTTACTGATGCTTCCTCTCAGCGGTGAGTGTGGGAAGCAGGGAGAGGAGCTGAGGTCAGGGATGCAGCATCTGTACAGGAAGTGGCCGGACAGCGCTCTTATCCTGCTGTTACTGATGCTTCCTCTCAGTGGTGAGTGAGGGAAGCAGGGAGAGGAGCGGAGGTCAGGGATGCAGCATCTGTACAGGAAGTGGCCGGGCAGCGCTCTTATCCTGCTGATGCTTCCTCTCAGCAGTGAGTGAGGGAAGCAGGGAGAGGAGGTGAGGTCAGGGGCGCAGCATCTGTACAGGAAGTGGCCGGGCAGCGCTCTTATCCTGCTGTTACTGATGCTTCCTCTCAGTGGTGAGTGAGGGAAGCAGGGAGAGGAGCTGAGGTCAGGGATGCAGCATCTGTACAGGAAGTGGCCGGGCAGCGCTCTTATCCTGCTGTTACTGATGCTTCCTCTCAGTGGTGAGTGTGGGAAGCAGGGAGAGGAGCTGAGGTCAGGGGCGCAGCAGATGTACAGGAAGTGGCCGGGCAGTGCTCTTATCCTGCTGTTACTGATGCTTCCTCTCAGTGGTGAGTGAGGGAAGCAGGGAGAGGAACTGAGGTCACAGGCGCAGCATCTGTACAGGAAGTGGCCGGGCAGCGCTCTTATCCTGCTGTTACTGATGCTTCCTCTCAGTGGTGAGTGAGGGAAGCAGGGAGAGGAGCTGAGGTCAGGGGCGCAGCATCTGTAAAGGAAGTGGCCGGGCAGCACTCTTATCCTGCTGTTACTGATGCTTCCTCTCAGCGGTGAGTGAGGGAAGGAGGGAGAGGAGCTGAGGTCAGGGGCGCAGCATCTGTACAGGAAGTGGCCGGGCAGCGCTCTTATCCTGCTGTTACTGATGCTTCCTCTCAGCAGTGAGTGAGGGAAGCAGGGAGAGGAGGTGAGGTCAGGGGCGCAGCATCTGTACAGGAAGTGGCCGGGCAGCGCTCTTATCCTGCTGTTACTGTTGCTTCCTCTCAGTGGTGAGTGAGGGAAGCAGGGAGAGGAGCTGAGGTCAGGGATGCAGCATCTGTACAGGAAGTGGCCGGGCAGCGCTCTTATCCTGCTGTTACTGATGCTTCCTCTCAGTGGTGAGTGAGGGAAGCAGGGAGAGGAGCTGAGGTCAGGGGCGCAGCATCTGTACAGGAAGTGGCCGGGCAGCGCTCTTATCCTGCTGTTACTGATGCTTCCTCTCAGCAGTGAGTGAGGGAAGCAGGGAGAGGAGCTGAGGTCAGGGGCGCAGCATCTGTACAGGAAGTGGCCGGGCAGCGCTCTTATCCTGCTGTTACTGATGCTTCCTCTCAGCAGTGAGTGAGGGAAGCAGGGAGAGGAGCTGAGGTCAGGGGCGCAGCATCTGTACAGGAAGTGGCCGGGCAGCGCTCTTATCCTGCTGTTACTGATGCTTCCTCTCAGTGGTGAGTGAGGGAAGCAGGGAGAGGAGCTGAGGTCAGGGGTGCAGCATCTGTACAGGAAGTGGCCGGGCAGCGCTCTTATCCTGCTGTTACTGATGCTTCCTCTCAGTGGTGAGTGTGGGAAGCAGGGAGAGGAGCTGAGGTCAGGGGTGCAGCATCTGTACAGGAAGTGGCCAGGCAGCGCTCTTATCCTGCTGTTACTGATGCTTCCTCTCAGTGGTGAGTGAGGGAAGCAGGGAGAGGAGCTGAGGTCAGGGACGCAGCATCTGTACAGGAAGTGGCCGGGCAGCGCTCTTATCCTGCTGTTACTGATGCTTCCTCTCAGTGGTGAGTGAGGGAAGCAGGGAGAGGAGCTGGGGTCAGGGATGCAGCATCTGTACAGGAAGTGGCCGGGCAGCACTCTTATCCTGCTGTTGCTGATGCTTCCTCTCAGTGGTGAGTGAGGGAAGCAGGGAGAGGAGCTGGGGTCAGGGATGCAGCATCTGTACAGGAAGTGGCCGGGCAGCGCTCTTATCCTGCTGTTACTGATGCTTCCTCTCAGTGGTGAGTGAGGGAAGCAGGGAGAGGAGCTGAGGTCAGGGGCGCAGCATCTGTACAGGAAGTGGCCGGGCAGCGCTCTTATCCTGCTGTTACTGATGCTTCCTCTCAGCGGGGAGTGAGGGAAGCAGGGAGAGGAGCTGAGGTCAGGGGCGCAGCATCTGTACAGGAAGTGGCCGGGCAGCGCTCTTATCCTGCTGTTACTGATGCTTCCTCTCAGCGGTGAGTGAGGGAAGCAGGGAGAGGAGCTGAGGTCAGGGGTGCAGCATCTGTACAGGAAGTGTCCGGGCAGCGCTCTTATCCTGCTGTTACTGATGCTTCCTCTCAGTGGTGAGTGAGGGAAGCAGGGAGAAGAGCTGAGGTCAGGGGTGCAGCATCTGTACAGGAAGTGGCCGGGCAGCACTCTTATCCTGCTGTTACTGATGCTTCCTCTCAGTGGTGAGTGAGGGAAGCAGGGAGAGGAGCTGAGGTCAGGGATGCAGCATCTGTACAGGAAGTGGCCGGGCAGCGCTCTTATCCTGCTGTTACTGATGCTTCCTCTCAGTGGTGAGTGAGGGAAGCAGGGAGAGGAGCTGAGGTCAGGGATGCAGCATCTGTACAGGAAGTGGCCGGACAGCGCTCTTATCCTGCTGTTACTGATGCTTCCTCTCAGTGGTGAGTGAGGGAAGCAGGGAGAGGAGCTGAGGTCAGGGATGCAGCATCTGTACAGGAAGTGGCCGGGCAGCGCTCTTATCCTGCTGTTACTGATGCTTCCTCTCAGTGGTGAGTGAGGGAAGCAGGGAGAGGAGCTGAGGTCAGGGGCGCAGCATCTGTACAGGAAGTGGCCGGGCAGCGCTCTTATCCTGCTGTTACTGATGCTTCCTCTCAGTGGTGAGTGAGGGAAGCAGGGAGAGGAGCTGAGGTCAGGGATGCAGCATCTGTACAGGAAGTGGCCAGACAGCGCTCTTATCCTGCTGTTACTGATGCTTCCTCTCAGTGGTGAGTGAGGGAAGCAGGGAGAGGAGCTGAGGTCAGGGGCGCAGCATCTGTACAGGAAGTGGCCGGGCAGCGCTCTTATCCTGCTGTTGCTGATGCTTCCTCTCAGCGGGGAGTGAGGGAAGCAGAGAGAGGAGCTGAGGTCAGGGGTGCAGCATCTGTACAGGAAGTGGCCGGGCAGCGCTCTTATCCTGCTGTTACTGATGCTTCCTCTCAGTGGTGAGTGAGGGAAGCAGGGAGAGGAGCTGAGGTCAGGGGCGCAGCATCTGTACAGGAAGTGGCCGGGCAGCGCTCTTATCCTGCTGTTACTGATGCTTCCTCTCAGCGGTGAGTGAGGGAAGCAGGGAGAGGAGCTGAGGTCAGGGGCGCAGCATCTGTACAGGAAGTGGCCGGGCAGCGCTCTTATCCTGCTGTTACTGATGCTTCCTCTCAGCGGTGAGTGAGGGAAGCAGGGAGAGGAGCTGAGGTCAGGGGCGCAGCATCTGTACAGGAAGTGGCCGGGCAGCGCTCTTATCCTGCTGTTACTGATGCTTCCTCTCAGCGGTGAGTGAGGGAAGCAGGGAGAGGAGCTGAGGTCAGGGGCGCAGCATCTGTACAGGAAGTGGCCGGGCAGCGCTCTTATCCTGCTGATGCTTCCTCTCAGCAGTGAGTGAGGGAAGCAGGGAGAGGAGGTGAGGTCAGGGGCGCAGCATCTGTACAGGAAGTGGCCGGGCAGCGCTCTTATCCTGCTGTTACTGATGCTTCCTCTCAGTGGTGAGTGAGGGAAGCAGGGAGAGGAGCTGAGGTCAGGGGCGCAGCATCTGTACAGGAAGTGACCGGGCAGCGCTCTTATCCTGCTGTTACTGATGCTTCCTCTCAGCGGTGAGTGAGGGAAGCAGAGAGGTGCTGAGGTCAGGGGTGCAGCATCTGTACAGGAAGTGACCGGGCAGCGCTCTTATCCTGCTGTTGCTGATGCTTCCTCTCAGTGGTGAGTGAGGGAAGCAGGGAGAGGAGCTGAGGTCAGGGGCGCAGCATCTGTACAGGAAGTGGCCGGGCAGCGCTCTTATCCTGCTGTTACTGATGCTTCCTCTCAGCGGTGAGAGAGGGAAACAGAGAGGAGCTGAGGTCAGGGGCGCAGCATCTGTACAGGAAGTGACCGGGCAGCGCTCTTATCCTGCTGTTACTGATGCTTCCTCTCAGTGGTGAGTGAGGGAAGCAGGGAGAGGAGCTGAGGTCAGGGATGCAGCATCTGTACAGGAAGTGGCCGGGCAGCGCTCTTATCCTGCTGTTACTGCTGCTTCCTCTCAGCGGTGAGTGAGGGAAGCAAGGAGAGGAGCTGAGGTCAGGGGCGCAGCATCTGTACAGGAAGTGGCCGGACAGCGCTCTTATCCTGCTGTTACTGATGCTTCCTCTCAGTGGTGAGTGAGGGAAGCAGGGAGAGGAGCTGAGGTCAGGGACGCAGCATCTGTACAGGAAGTGGCCGGGCAGCGCTCTTATCCTGCTGTTGCTGATGCTTCCTCTCAGTGGTGAGTGAGGGAAGCAGAGAGAGGAGCTGAGGTCAGGGATGCAGCATCTGTACAGGAAGTGGCCGGGCAGCGCTCTTATCCTGCTGTTACTGATGCTTCCTCTCAGTGGTGAGTGAGGGAAGCAGCGAGAGGAGCTGAGGTCAGGGGCGCAGCATCTGTACAGGAAGTGGCCGGGCAGCGCTCTTATCCTGCTGTTGCTTCCTCTCAGTGGTGAGTGAGGGAAGCAGGGAGAGGAGCTGAGGTCAGGGATGCAGCATCTGTACAGGAAGTGGCCGGGCAGCGCTCTTATCCTGCTGTTGCTGATGCTTCCTCTCAGTGGTGAGTGAGGGAAGCAGAGAGAGGAGCTGAGGTCAGGGATGCAGCATCTGTACAGGAAGTGGCCGGGCAGCACTCTTATCCTGCTGTTACTGATGCTTCCTCTCAGTGGTGAGTGAGGGAAGCAGCGAGAGGAGCTGAGGTCAGGGGCGCAGCATCTGTACAGGAAGTGGCCGGGCAGTGCTCTTATCCTGCTGTTACTGATGCTTCCTCTCAGCGGTGAGTGAGGGAAGCAGGGAGAGGAGCTGAGGTCAGGGGCGCAGCATCTGTACAGGAAGTGGCCGGGCAGCGCTCTTATCCTGCTGTTACTGATGATTCCTCTCAGTGGTGAGTGTGGGAAGCAGGGAGAGGAGCTGAGGTCAGGAGCGCAGCATCTGTACAGGAAGTGGCCGGGCAGCGCTCTTATCCTGCTGTTGCTTCCTCTCAGCAGTGAGTGAGGGAAGCAGGGAGAGGAGCTGAGGTCACAGGCGCAGCATCTGTACAGGAAGTGGCCGGGCAGTGCTCTCATCCTGCTGTTGCTGATGCTTCCTCTCAGCGGGGAGTGAGGGAAGCAGGGAGAGGAGCTGAGGTCAGGGATGCAGCATCTGTACAGGAAGTGGCCGGGCAGCGCTCTTATCCTGCTGTTACTGATGCTTCCTCTCAGTGGTAAGTGCGGGATGCAGGGAGAGGAACTGAGGTCCGGGGCGCAGCATCTGTAAAGGAAGTGGCCGGGCAGCACTCTTATCCTGCTGTTACTGATGCTTCCTCTCAGTGGTGAGTGAGGGAAGCAGGGAGAGGAGCTGAGGTCAGGGGCGCAGCATCTGTACAGGAAGTGGCCGGGCAGCACTCTTATCCTGCAATTGCTGTTGCTTTCTCTCAGCAGTGAGTGAGTGAAGCAGGGAGAGGAGCTGAGGTCAGGGGCGCAGCATCTGTACAGGAAGTGGCCGGGCAGCGCTCTTATCCTGCTGTTACTGATGCTTCCTCTCAGTGGTGAGTGAGGGAAGCAGGGAGAGGAGCTGAGGTCAGGGATGCAGCATCTGTACAGGAAGTGGCCGGGCAGTGCTCTTATCCTGCTGTTACTGATGCTTCTTCTCAGCGGTGAGTGTGGGAAGCAGGGAGAGGAGCTGAGGTCAGGGGTGCAGCATCTGTACAGGAAGTGGCCGGACAGCGCTCTTTTCCTGCTGTTACTGATGCTTCCTCTCAGCGGTGAGTGAGGGAAGCAGGGAGAGGAGCTGAGGTCAGGGATGCAGCATCTGTACAGGAAGTGGCCGGGCAGCGCTCTTATCCTGCTGTTGCTTCCTCTCAGCAGTGAGTGAGGGAAGCAGGGAGAGGAGCTGAGGTCAGGGATGCAGCATCTGTACAGGAAGTGCCGGGCAGTACTCTTATCCTGCAATTGCTGATGCTTCCTCTCAGTGGTGAGTGAGGGAAGCAGGGAGAGGAACTGATGTCAGGGGCGCAGCATCTGTACAGGAAGTGGCCGGGCAGCGCTCTTATCCTGCTGATGCTTCCTCTCAGTGGTGAGTGAGGGAAACAGGGAGAGGAGCTGAGGTCAGGGATGCAGCATCTGTACAAGAAGTGGCCGGGCAGTGCTCTTATCCTGCAATTGCTGATGCTTCCTCTCAGTGGTGAGTGAGGGAAGCAGGGAGAGGAGCTGAGGTCAGGGGCGCAGCATCTGTACAGGAAGTGGCCGGGCAGCGCTCTTATCCTGCTGTTACTGATGCTTCCTCTCAGTGGTGAGTGATGGAAGCAGGGAGAGGAGCTGAGGTCAGGGACACAGCATCTGTACAGGAAGTGGCCGGGCAGCGCTCTTTTCCTGCTGTTGCTTCCTCTCAGTGGTGGGTGAGGGAAGCAGGGAGAGGAGCTGAGGTCAGGGATGCAGCATCTGTACAGGAAGTGGCCGGGCAGCGCTCTTATCCTGCTGTTACTGATGCTTCCTCTCAGTGGTGAGTGAGGGAAGCAGAGAGAGGAGCTGAGGTCAGGGATGCAGCATCTGTACAGGAAGTGGCCGGGCAGTGCTCTTATCCTGCAATTGCTGATGCTTCCTCTCAGTGGTGAGTGTGGGAAGCAGGGAGAGGAGCTTAGGTCAGGGATGCAGCATCTGTACAGGAAGTGGCCGGGCAGTGCTCTTATCCTGCAATTGCTGATGCTTCCTCTCAGCGGTGAGTGAGGGAAGCAGGGAGAGGAGCTGAGGTCAGGGGCGCAGCATCTGTACAGGAAGTGGCTGGGCAGTGCTCTTATCCTGCTGTTGCTTCCTCTCAGCAGTGAGTGAGGGAAGCAGGGAGAGGAACTGATGTCAGGGGCGCAGCATCTGTACAGGAAGTGGCCGGGCAGCGCTCTTATCCTGCTGTTGCTGTTGCTTCCTCAGCAGTGAGTGAGGGAAGCAGGGAGAGGAGCTGAGGTCAGGGATGCAGCATCTGTACAGGAAGTGGCCGGGCAGCACTCTTATCCTGCTGTTGCTGATGCTTCCTCTCAGCGGTGAGTGATGGAAGCAGGGAGAGGAGCTGAGGTCAGGGACACAGCATCTGTACAGGAAGTGGCCGGGCAGCACTCTTATCCTGCTGTTGCTGATGCTTCCTCTCAGTGGTGAGTGAGGGAAGCAGGGAGAGGAGCTGAGGTCAGGGGCGCAGCAGCTGTACAGGAAGTGGCCGGGCAGCGCTCTTATCCTGCTGTTACTGATGCTTCCTCTCAGTGGTGAGTGAGGGAAGCAGGGAGAGGAGCTGAGGTCAGGGGTGCAGCATCTGTACAGGAAGTGGCCGGACAGCGCTCTTATCCTGCTGTTGCTTCCTCTCAGTGGTGAGTGAGGGAAGCAAGGAGAGGAGCTGAGGTCAGGGGCGCAGCATCTGTACAGGAAGTGGCCGGGCAGCGCTCTTATTCTGCTGTTACTGATGCTTCCTCTCAGCGGTGAGTGAGGGAAGCAGGGAGAGGAGCTGAGGTCAGGGGTGCAGAATCAGTACAGGAAGTGGCCGGACAGCGCTCTTATCCTGCAATTGCTGATGCTTCCTCTCAGCGGTGAGTGAGGGAAGCAGGGAGAGGAGCTGAGGTCAGGGGCGCAGCATCTGTACAGGAAGTGGCCGGGCAGCGCGCTTATCCTGCTGTTACTGAAGCTTCCTCTCAGTGGTGAGTGTGGGAAGCAGGGAGAGGAGCTGAGGTCAGGGGCGCAGCATCTGTACAGGAAGTGGGCGGGCAGCGCTCTTATCCTGCTGTTACTGATGCTTCCTCTCAGTGGTGAGTGTGGGTTAGCAGGGAGAGGAGCTGAGGTCAGGGGCGCAGCATCTGTACAGGAAGTGGCCGGGCAGCGCTCTTATCCTGCTGTTACTGATGCTTCCTCTCAGTGGTGAGTGTGGGAAGCAGGAAGAGGAGCTGAGGTCAGGGGCGCAGCATCTGTACAGGAAAAGGCCGGACAGCGTTCTTATCCTGCTGTTACTGATGCTTCCTCTCAGCGGTGAGTGAGGGAAGCAGGGAGAGGAGCTGAGGTCAGGGATGCAGCATCTGTACAGGAAGTGGCCGGGCAGCGCTCTTATCCTGCTGTTACTGATGCTTCCTCTCAGCGGGGAGTGAGGGAAGCAGGGAGAGGAGCTGAGGTCAGGGATGCAGCATCTGTACAGGAAGTGGCCGGGCAGCGCTCTTATCCTGCAATTGCTGATGCTTCCTCTCCGCGGGGAGTGAGGGAAGCAGGGAGAGGAGCTGAGGTCAGGGGCGCAGCATCTGTACAGGAAGTGGCCGGGCAGCGCTCTTATCCTGCTGTTACTGATGCTTCCTCTCAGCGGTGAGTGAGGGAAGCAGGGAGAGGAGCTGAGGTCAGGGGCGCAGCATCTGTACAGGAAGTGGCCGGGCAGCGCTCTTATCCTGCTGTTACTGATGCTTCCTCTCAGCGGGGAGTGAGTGAAGCAGGGAGAGGAGCGGAGGTCAGGGGTGCAGAATCAGTACAGGAAGTGGCCGGGCAGCGCTCTTATCCTGCTGTTACTGATGCTTCCTCTCAGCGGGTAGTGTGGGAAGCAGGGAGAGGAGCTGAGGTCAGGGATGCAGCATCTGTACAGGAAGTGGCCGGACAGTGCTCTTATCCTGCAATTGCTGATGCTTCCTCTCAGCGGTGAGTGAGGGAAGCAGGGAGAGGAGCTGAGGTCAGGGATGCAGCATCTGTACAGGAAGTGGCCGGGCAGCGCTCTTATCCTGCTGTTACTGATGCTTCCTCTCAGCGGGGAGTGAGGGAAGCAGGGAGAGGAGCTGAGGTCAGGGATGCAGCATCTGTACAGGAAGTGGCCGGGCAGCGCTCTTATCCTGCTGTTACTGATGCTTCCTCTCAGCGGGGAGTGAGGGAAGCAGGGAGAGGAGCTGAGGTCAGGGATGCAGCATCTGTACAGGAAGTGGCCGGGCAGCGCTCTTATCCTGCAATTGCTGATGCTTCCTCTCCGCGGGGAGTGAGGGAAGCAGGGAGAGGAGCTGAGGTCAGGGGCGCAGCATCTGTACAGGAAGTGACCGGGCAGCGCTCTTATCCTGCTGTTGCTGATGCTTCCTCTCAGCGGTGAGTGAGGGAAGCAGGGAGAGGAGCTGAGGTCAGGGATGCAGCATCTGTACAGGAAGTGGCCGGACAGAGCTCTTATCCTGCTGTTGCTTCCTCTCAGTGGTGAGTGAGGGAAGCAGGGAGAGGAGCTGAGGTCAGGGGTGCAGCATCTGTACAGGAAAAGGCCGGGCAGCGCTCGTATCCTGCTGTTGCTGATGCTTCCTCTCAGTGGTGAGTGAGGGAAGCAGGGAGAGGAGCTGAGGTCAGGGATGCAGCATCTGTACAGGAAGTGATCGGGCAGCGCTCTTATCCTGCTGTTACTGATGCTTCCTCTCAGTGGTGAGTGTGGGAAGCAGGAAGAGGAGCAGAGGTCAGGGGCGCAGCATCTGTACAGGAAAAGGCCGGACAGCGTTCTTATCCTGCTGTTACTGATGCTTCCTCTCAGCGGGGAGTGAGTGAAGCAGGGAGAGGAGCTGAGGTCAGGGGCGCAGCATCTGTACAGGAAGTGGCCGGGCAGCGCTCTTATCCTGCTGTTACTGGTGCTTCCTCTCAGCGGTGAGTGAGGGAAGCAGGGAGAGGAGCTGAGGTCAGGGATGCAGCATCTGTACAGGAAGTGGCCGGGCAGCGCTCTTATCCTGCTGTTACTGATGCTTCCTCTCAGCGGGGAGTGAGTGAAGCAGGGAGAGGAGCTGAGGTCAGGGGCGCAGCATCTGTACAGGAAGTGGCCGGGCAGCGCTCTTATCCTGCTGTTACTGATGCTTCCTCTCAGCGGTGAGTGAGGGAAGCAGGGAGAGGAGCTGAGGTCAGGGGCGCAGCATCTGTACAGGAAGTGGCCGGGCAGCGCTCTTATCCTGCTGTTACTGATGCTTCCTCTCAGCGGGGAGTGAGTGAAGCAGGGAGAGGAGCGGAGGTCAGGGGTGCAGAATCAGTACAGGAAGTGGCCGGGCAGCGCTCTTATCCTGCTGTTACTGATGCTTCTTCTCAGCGGTGAGTGTGGGAAGCAGGGAGAGGAGCTGAGGTCAGGGGTGCAGCATCTGTACAGGAAGTGGCCGGACAGCGCTCTTTTCCTGCTGTTACTGATGCTTCCTCTCAGCGGTGAGTGAGGGAAGCAGGGAGAGGAGCTGAGGTCAGGGATGCAGCATCTGCACAGGAAGTGGCCGGGCAGCGCTCTTATCCTGCTGTTGCTTCCTCTCAGCAGTGAGTGAGGGAAGCAGGGAGAGGAGCTGAGGTCAGGGATGCAGCATCTGTACAGGAAGTGGCCGGGCAGCACTCTTATCCTGCTGTTACTGATGCTTCCTCTCAGTGGTGAGTGAGGGAAGCAGGGAGAGGAACTGATGTCAGGGGCGCAGCATCTGTACAGGAAGTGGCCGGGCAGCGCTCTTATGCTGCTGATGCTTCCTCTCAGCGGTGAGTGAGGGAAGCAGGGAGAGGAGCTGAGGTCAGGGATGCAGCATCTGTACAAGAAGTGGCCGGGCAGTGCTCTTATCCTGCAATTGCTGATGCTTCCTCTCAGTGGTGAGTGAGGGAAGCAGGGAGAGGAGCTGAGGTCAGGGGCGCAGCATCTGTACAGGAAGTTGCCGGGCAGCGCTCTTATCCTGCTGTTACTGATGCTTCCTCTCAGTGGTGAGTGATGGAAGCAGGGAGAGGAGCTGAGGTCAGGGACACAGCATCTGTACAGGAAGTGGCCGGGCAGCGCTCTTTTCCTGCTGTTGCTTCCTCTCAGTGGTGGGTGAGGGAAGCAGGGAGAGGAGCTGAGGTCAGGGATGCAGCATCTGTACAGGAAGTGGCCGGGCAGCGCTCTTATCCTGCTGTTACTGATGCTTCCTCTCAGTGGTGAGTGAGGGAAGCAGAGAGAGGAGCTGAGGTCAGGGATGCAGCATCTGTACAGGAAGTGGCCGGGCAGTGCTCTTATCCTGCAATTGCTGATGCTTCCTCTCAGTGGTGAGTGTGGGAAGCAGGGAGAGGAGCTTAGGTCAGGGATGCAGCATCTGTACAGGAAGTGGCCGGGCAGTGCTCTTATCCTGCAATTGCTGATGCTTCCTCTCAGCGGTGAGTGAGGGAAGCAGGGAGAGGAGCTGAGGTCAGGGATGCAGCATCTGTACAGGAAGTGGCCGGGCAGCGCTCTTATCCTGCTGTTGCTTCCTCTCAGCAGTGAGTGAGGGAAGCAGAGAGGAGCTGAGGTCAGGGCGCAGCATCTGTACAGGAAGTGGCCGGGCAGTGCTCTTATCCTGCTGTTGCTGATGCTTCCTCTCAGCGGGGAGTGAGGGAAGCAGGGAGAGGAGCTGAGGTCAGGGATGCAGCATCTGTACAGGAAGTGGCCGGGCAGCGCTCTTATCCTGCTGTTACTGATGCTTCCTCTCAGTGGTAAGTGCGGGATGCAGGGAGAGGAACTGAGGTCCGGGGCGCAGCATCTGTAAAGGAAGTGGCCGGGCAGCACTCTTATCCTGCTGTTACTGATGCTTCCTCTCAGTGGTGAGTGAGGGAAGCAGGGAGAGGAGCTGAGGTCAGGGGCGCAGCATCTGTACAGGAAGTGGCCGGGCAGCGCTCTTATCCTGCTGTTACTGATGCTTCTTCTCAGCGGTGAGTGTGGGAAGCAGGGAGAGGAGCTGAGGTCAGGGGTGCAGCATCTGTACAGGAAGTGGCCGGGCAGCGCTCTTATCCTGCTGTTACTGATGCTTCTTCTCAGCGGTGAGTGTGGGAAGCAGGGAGAGGAGCTGAGGTCAGGGGTGCAGCATCTGTACAGGAAGTGGCCGGACAGCGCTCTTTTCCTGCTGTTACTGATGCTTCCTCTCAGCGGTGAGTGAGGGAAGCAGGGAGAGGAGCTGAGGTCAGGGATGCAGCATCTGTACAGGAAGTGGCCGGGCAGCGCTCTTATCCTGCTGTTGCTTCCTCTCAGCAGTGAGTGAGGGAAGCAGGGAGAGGAGCTGAGGTCAGGGATGCAGCATCTGTACAGGAAGTGCCGGGCAGTACTCTTATCCTGCAATTGCTGATGCTTCCTCTCAGTGGTGAGTGAGGGAAGCAGGGAGAGGAACTGATGTCAGGGGCGCAGCATCTGTACAGGAAGTGGCCGGGCAGCGCTCTTATCCTGCTGATGCTTCCTCTCAGCGGTGAGTGAGGGAAGCAGGGAGAGGAGCTGAGGTCAGGGATGCAGCATCTGTACAAGAAGTGGCCGGGCAGTGCTCTTATCCTGCAATTGCTGATGCTTCCTCTCAGTGGTGAGTGAGGGAAGCAGGGAGAGGAGCTGAGGTCAGGGGCGCAGCATCTGTACAGGAAGTGGCCGGGCAGCGCTCTTATCCTGCTGTTACTGATGCTTCCTCTCAGTGGTGAGTGATGGAAGCAGGGAGAGGAGCTGAGGTCAGGGACACAGCATCTGTACAGGAAGTGGCCGGGCAGCGCTCTTTTCCTGCTGTTGCTTCCTCTCAGTGGTGGGTGAGGGAAGCAGGGAGAGGAGCTGAGGTCAGGGATGCAGCATCTGTACAGGAAGTGGCCGGGCAGCGCTCTTATCCTGCTGTTACTGATGCTTCCTCTCAGTGGTGAGTGAGGGAAGCAGAGAGAGGAGCTGAGGTCAGGGATGCAGCATCTGTACAGGAAGTGGCCGGGCAGTGCTCTTATCCTGCAATTGCTGATGCTTCCTCTCAGTGGTGAGTGTGGGAAGCAGGGAGAGGAGCTTAGGTCAGGGATGCAGCATCTGTACAGGAAGTGGCCGGGCAGTGCTCTTATCCTGCAATTGCTGATGCTTCCTCTCAGCGGTGAGTGAGGGAAGCAGGGAGAGGAGCTGAGGTCAGGGGCGCAGCATCTGTACAGGAAGTGGCTGGGCAGTGCTCTTATCCTGCTGTTGCTTCCTCTCAGCAGTGAGTGAGGGAAGCAGGGAGAGGAACTGATGTCAGGGGCGCAGCATCTGTACAGGAAGTGGCCGGGCAGCGCTCTTATCCTGCTGTTGCTGTTGCTTCCTCAGCAGTGAGTGAGGGAAGCAGGGAGAGGAGCTGAGGTCAGGGATGCAGCATCTGTACAGGAAGTGGCCGGGCAGCACTCTTATCCTGCTGTTGCTGATGCTTCCTCTCAGCGGTGAGTGATGGAAGCAGGGAGAGGAGCTGAGGTCAGGGACACAGCATCTGTACAGGAAGTGGCCGGGCAGCACTCTTATCCTGCTGTTGCTGATGCTTCCTCTCAGTGGTGAGTGAGGGAAGCAGGGAGAGGAGCTGAGGTCAGGGGCGCAGCAGCTGTACAGGAAGTGGCCGGGCAGCGCTCTTATCCTGCTGTTACTGATGCTTCCTCTCAGTGGTGAGTGAGGGAAGCAGGGAGAGGAGCTGAGGTCAGGGGTGCAGCATCTGTACAGGAAGTGGCCGGACAGCGCTCTTATCCTGCTGTTGCTTCCTCTCAGTGGTGAGTGAGGGAAGCAAGGAGAGGAGCTGAGGTCAGGGGCGCAGCATCTGTACAGGAAGTGGCCGGGCAGCGCTCTTATTCTGCTGTTACTGATGCTTCCTCTCAGCGGTGAGTGAGGGAAGCAGGGAGAGGAGCTGAGGTCAGGGGTGCAGAATCAGTACAGGAAGTGGCCGGACAGCGCTCTTATCCTGCAATTGCTGATGCTTCCTCTCAGCGGTGAGTGAGGGAAGCAGGGAGAGGAGCTGAGGTCAGGGGCGCAGCATCTGTACAGGAAGTGGCCGGGCAGCGCTCTTATCCTGCTGATACTGATGCTTCCTCTCAGTGGTGAGTGAGGGAAGCAGGGAGAGGAGCTGAGGTCAGGGGTGCAGCATCTGTACAGGAAGTGGGCGGGCAGCGCTCTTATCCTGCTGTTACTGATGCTTCCTCTCAGTGGTGAGTGTGGGTTAGCAGGGAGAGGAGCTGAGGTCAGGGGCGCAGCATCTGTACAGGAAGTGGCCGGGCAGCGCTCTTATCCTGCTGTTACTGATGCTTCCTCTCAGTGGTGAGTGTGGGAAGCAGGAAGAGGAGCTGAGGTCAGGGATGCAGCATCTGTACAGGAAGTGACCGGGCAGCGCTCTTATCCTGCTGTTACTGATGCTTCCTCTCAGCGGGGAGTGAGGGAAGCAGGGAGAGGAGCTGAGGTCAGGGATGCAGCATCTGTACAGGAAGTGGCCGGGCAGCGCTCTTATCCTGCTGTTACTGATGCTTCCTCTCAGCGGGGAGTGAGGGAAGCAGGGAGAGGAGCTGAGGTCAGGGATGCAGCATCTGTACAGGAAGTGGCCGGGCAGCGCTCTTATCCTGCAATTGCTGATGCTTCCTCTCCGCGGGGAGTGAGGGAAGCAGGGAGAGGAGCTGAGGTCAGGGGCGCAGCATCTGTACAGGAAGTGGCCGGGCAGCGCTCTTATCCTGCTGTTACTGATGCTTCCTCTCAGCGGTGAGTGAGGGAAGCAGGGAGAGGAGCTGAGGTCAGGGGCGCAGCATCTTGTCAAAGTCAGAAAAATGTCTTAGTGCACACTGCCATATTTGCACCGCACACTGGTCCGTGCTGCGCATGCGTACGCTCTCCCGTGGAAGCGCATACCCGCAATAGCGTGCACTCGCACGCGCAGTATGCGCATTTACGGTAGAGTTTATGTGATCGTAGCGTGCGACTCATTCGTTACAAAAGTTCACAATTAATGTAGTTTATAGATCATGTTCCCCTCAATAGTTTCTGTAAGTTTGGTTTAGATAGAATGTCCCTGAGCGGAGGAATCCCTCTTTGTATTGCACGAAGGGTCTAACAGGAGTCATACAGCAGTGTTTGATACCCATCGGAAGAGTATTTAATTAGCAATATTCCGGTGTTGGTTTGGAGCGTATTAATCGCTCGTGCGAATAGTTATGGACATAAGAAGTTTATGTCCATTTCTATGATTTGCACATACTCAGGTATGCGGCGGGAAACCCAGTTCCCCGCCCACCTGAGCTGTTGGAAATCAGCACAGCCCACCTGTATGAATCAACCTATGACCTTTGGTTACAGTACAGGGCCGAATTCCTGTGTCCAGTAAACTGTAGGATTGTAGGGACTAGGAGATTGCATTGTGTGTGGGGCATAAATAGGCAGACCGACCACATCCAGCTCTCACTCTCTCATCAACGGTTATCTGCTGATAATCGGGAGCTGGATATCGAGGCGCTGGCGATCATACCCTTTGTGCGTAAGTTCTCTCCATAATCATTGTCTTTCTGCGAGCCAATCTCTCTCTCTCTCTCTCTCTCTATCTCTCTCTCTCCTCTTTTTCTCTTAAATACCTTATAGTATTATAGTATTGTATCGTATTGCATTTAGGTCAGTGTAGTATTGTCTTTTTGTATTTATTGTTTAGTTCTGTGGTTAGGAAGTCTCTGTTATATTGTAGTGTATCATATGTACTGTTATCCCCTTTTACAAGTATATTAGACATAATACAGTTAATAGGCCTTGGAAACCTAAACCAGTATCTGTGTATTTCCTATAGTGATAAGTGTTCACTTGAGCGTCGGTGACGCTCAAACAGCTTTGTAGATAGTCAGGTTACACAAGGTTGCATTTACACCCTGTACTCACATTAAGGTATTCTGTGTGTTTCATCGGTATGAGGTTTAATATCAAGGTATAGTGTTGTGAGCGTCTGCACCGCTGGTGACCTCCTCGTGGTCTCTAGCGTACGCTACGTTACAGCGAATCTTTCCCCTAGACATAACCAATAACGTGTCCTGTGATCACTGGGCCGTGAGCGAACGTGACGCTTGAGCGTCTCGCCTACGGCTGAGCGATCGTTACGCAAATAGCGTATCATTACGGTATTTCTTAAGTAAACAGCGTACAGTGTTCTTAGCTTCATAAGGGTTGTTTATACGACAAGGAATTTAGCATTGTCAATTGCGGGCTCGTCCGGTCCTTTTCACATCTGCACTAGGTAGATCAGCAGACATTATCCCCCAGCAAAAGGGTGGGAGGTTATCTCGCAGTTGCTGACGGGATAAGCGTCTGCTTCGCTTAGACAAAGAGTGCTGAAGGAATCCGGTAACCGGAAGTAAGAACAAAACGCTTGTGTCTTTTAAAACTGTTTATTTTTCTTTTGTCTTGCGTACGCACGCATATATCTGCATTTCTATTTCATTTTTTCGTATATCACTATTCCTGTTTGCCAAATTTTATAGTTGATAGAAAGGGCTAAAAGGAGATTTGCTGTTATTTAATAGTAGAGGTAATAGTTAAAGTATAGAACAAACACACGGTTTGTCTGAGATACAAGGCAGTCAGTGTGGATTGCGGTAGATGATCAGGGATCACCTACATTGATAAATAAATATATTGTGTTACGGTGGATCCTTTGCATTGCGTACACGTGTCGCTAACAAAGACTAGCGTACGCAATCCAAAAGGCAGACGCACGCAGCGTTCATTACGCAACGTAGCGTCTGGTTACGCCCACGTAGCCCAAGTCACGAAAAGTTGAATTAGCGCAAAGCGATAATTAGCGCAAAAGCGATAAGTATCGCACAGCGGTAGATAACGCGACGCGGTAAATAACGCAAATCTATTTTTTTTTGGAAAATCTGAAATTTAGTTTAACAGATCCTGCTCCTAATTGGTAACACTTTTGGCCTGAAGACAATTTCTGCGCAGAAATAGATATAGAAACAAAGTGTACATGTGTTGAGTGAGTGTGTTTGTATACAAAAGTTTATATAACTTTAAGGTGGAACCAAAAGGAAAGTCGGGTACTCGTCAAGGGACATACGTGTAAGTGACATATACGGTGGCCAGGGAGGCATCCCTGGTTAAATAATATTTGAGCATTAGAGTATAGCGGACCATAAGGTAACAAGACCAGGAGGTCATAAGGAACAAGACCAGGAGGTCGTAAGGTAAAAGGTCCGCTATAAAAGTCCAGTGGCACAACGCCTGGGGTGTTGGTGCAGAACCCATATAGGCCATAAGCTCTGGTTGAAGGAATCGCGGCCGGAAACATCGATTCCATTGGTCTTTCAGTACATGACAAGTAGTGCTCGTGTACTGAACGATTGGACCACACGTAATTGTGTGCAGTAGTTAGTAATCTGACCTAAATACCATTAGAGTAAAGTGGTCACAAACGCTATTTGTACACTCTGACGTGATTTGTGTAATTTTTTATTTTTGGAAGGGAAGTTCGCTGGTCACTCAGGAACTATCTAACAACCCCAACTTTACTGGAAAGAGTAAGTGTCCTGCGGGTAACCCTCATATGTTCCAGTAAACTGAAGGTTCCATAGGGGCCCTGTATCGAGTACGCTGGCATCATAACGGTGTTTACAGGTCGTATTGGTCGAGGTGGGCGAGTGAGTGGGGTACTCGGTAAACCGCCACCGCCGGCCTACTGTGGAGTAATTTGGTTGTCTGAAAAGGCTTGCTGAAAACCTTGATACAGAAAATCCAAGGAGGATTAAGCAACACCTACAGACTATGGGGGCCATTTGTTCCGGTAGGGGGCGATCAACCCAGGTTCAGGTTGATTCGGAGGACCGACCAATTGGGTCGGCAAGATACATTATGTGTGAAAAATACGGTAGTCACACAGAGGTTTTATGTGATGAATGGGAGAGAATGACTGTACAAGACAGGGACAAGTTCCCAAGAATAGGTAGCTTCAGTCCAGAGGTGTTACAAAATTTAAGGAGGAGGATATGTCTCGTAAAATCAGCAAAGAGACGAATTCAGCATCATGATTATTTACAGTTATGGCACCAGGAAGGTGAGATACAGAGAGGTTTGGCTCTGGCGGCGGGATCTGGGGCAGTCAGGAAGTTGATTGCCACAGCTCCTCCTCCACCATACATTGCAGGAGAGAAGTTGATTGCGGAGAGAAACGCACTGGGTTGTAAAACACAAACTCTTAGTAACACTGTAAATGTTAATGATGTTAACCAAATAACTCATGCAAGTATTAACCCGTGCAAGATGTACCCTGTTTTGAACCTTCCTCAGGAGTGTGATCAAGAAGACGATTCAGCAACAATTTCAGCTCTCTCTCTTGCAGCCACCATAGCAGAGACCACAGTAGGCACAGCGACACCCACGAGATTAGTGAAAGCCCCTAGCGGAGGGATAGGTGAGGTCGTGTCAACGGGTAAGTACGGCACCATGCACTACACTGAAACAATTGTACCACAACAAGCTGTAGAATCTACACAGGAAGAGGCTGTTAGAATTGCTCCTGTAAGGGTAATAGCAGTTCCCAATGGAAAAACAGATGTGTCTGGAGCCACTCCCATAAGGAACATTGCCATGTACACTCCATTTTCCAGAATGGAATTAAGAACAATAGTGTCCGAATTTCCTGACCCCAGGAAGGATTTAGTTGCTAGCCAAAAATACATCAGGGATTTAGGTAACACGGTAGAACCCAACAACAAGGATTGGCAGATACTGCTAAGAGCTTGTTTACCTTCCAATGTTGATGCAACTCAGTTTTTAGCTGATTGTGCATTGGATAAAGATGTACCGCTTACAGACGTGTACAATAAGGATAATGTAAAAAGGATAAATTTACAGCTAAAGGAGTATTTCCCTGCCGTTGTTAAATGGAATAAAATATTTTCCATTAAGCAAAAGGAGTCCGAAACGGCAATAGAATATTTTCACCGGGCACTATTAGAAATGGCAAAGTACACTGGTATAGAAGACATAAAGACCAACCCAAACCATCGAGAAGTAGCAGTATCTGTACTGATGGATGGTTTGAAAGAAACATTAAAAGCTAGGGTACAGACCACGCAGCCATGTTGGCGAGGTCTGTCAGTGTCCACCTTGAGAGAGGCTGCTATTGATCACGACAGAAATATCACTAGGCACAGGGAGTCGCAAAGTGATAAGTTGATGTCCGTAAGTATACAGGCGCTGACCACAAGGCAGCCTGCGTATGTACCACCGAATCCTGTGGGTAAGGCAAGTGTAATAACATGTTTTTCTTGTAACAAACCAGGACATTTTGCACGAGACTGTAGAGTAAGAAATGTACAAAGATCTTTTCAACCCCCTAGACAACAACACCACACACGACATTGGGAGCAGGGTCCACAGAGGCGGAGTTTTGAGCCACATACAGGGGAAACAAAAAGATATCCCCCAAACAGAGATTGGCATGCCTCTGGTAGTTCCCAGCTAACTCCCTCACAAGTAGTTGCTGCCAGCGGGATTCAGGGAGGTCAGCATACCCAATAGGGGTGTGGCCATACCTGTAATCTGCAACCAGTTAAATTGATTGCCAGTCTTGGAAGCGAACCAGAGATTGCAATCAATGTAGCCGGTAAAACTTTAAACTTTCTTGTAGACACAGGGGCGGCCAAGTCAGTGATCAATTCGACAGTGGGCATGAGAACCACTGGTAGGACAGTTCCAGCCATAGGAGTAACAGGAGTAGTCCAGCACTACCCTGTTAGCAAACCAGCCGAGATTACAATAGGGCCTTTGCATACCAAGCATTCCTTTTTGCTGGCTGCATCGGCACCGACCAATCTCCTGGGAAGAGACTTACTATGTAAAATGGGTTGCGTCATTTATTGTACTCCTGAAGGTGTATTCTTGGACATCCCTGAGAATCACGCTCAGGAAGTACGAGACATGTTAGACTCCCCATCAAAATTAATGTCACATTCCATTATGACAAATAGGAATCCATCCCAAGTAGAAGAGATGACATCTCAGATACCAGAGTCGCTTTGGACAAAAGATGGACAGGACACTGGATTAATGGCAAATGTAGCTCCAGTAGTAGTACAAGTAAAAGAAGGTAGGATAGCTCCAAAAATCCCACAGTATCCTCTGAAGCCAGAGGTGGAGTTAGGAGTTTTCCCGGTAATAGAGCGCTTGCTACAACAGGGCATTCTAGTAAGAACGTCCAGCACAGCAAATAGTCCCATCTTCCCTGTTAAAAAGAGTAGGGGGAGGGGTTACAGGCTAGTGCAGGATCTAAGGGGGATTAACAAAATAGTTGAGAGTCAGTTCCCCGTAGTGCCTAATCCAGCTGTCATCCTAATGCAAATTCCTCCCACTGCCAAATTTTTCACTGTTATTGACCTCTGCTCCGCTTTCTTTTCGGTACCTCTGCACCCTGACAGCCAATATTTGTTTGCATTCACATACAGAGGAGTCCAATACACGTGGACTCGGTTACCCCAAGGTTTCATAGATAGTCCAAGTATATTTTCTCAGGCTTTGCATGATTGTTTACAGTCTTTCCAACCGGAAAGTGGATCAGTGTTGATACAGTACGTGGATGATCTACTGCTGTGTTCTGATTCATTGGAGGCATCCCTGAAGGATACGAAACAGCTCCTGTTTCATCTTTCAGACACAGGTCACAAGGTCTCCAAAGACAAGTTGCAATTATGCCAAGCTAAGGTAAAATACTTGGGACACTGTCTAACACAAGGACTGAGACACCTGACCGCTGATAGAATCCAAGCCATTAGAGACATGACACTGCCACAAACCCAGCAACAGATCAGGACGTTTTTAGGAATGTGTGGGTATTGCCGTAATTGGATCCCAGGGTTTTCCATATTGGCGCTACCTTTGCAGGAAATGGTCTCTTCAAACAAACCTGATCGGATTTCGCATACAGACGAATCCGAAACAGCATTTGAGAGACTCAAACAGTGCCTAACGCAGGCACCAGCATTAGGTATGCCAGACTATGGGAAACCCTTTGAACTATACGGAACAGAAAGTGCTGGGTGCGCAGCAGGGGTACTAACACAAAAACACGGTGATGCCAGCAGGCCAATTGCATACTACAGCGCTCAGCTAGACACGGTAGCGCGATCCCTCCCCACATGCTTGCGTAGCGTTGCGGCGATAGCATTGCTAGTGACGAAAAGCGAAGATGTCGTGCTAGGCCACAACCTCACAATCCATACACCACATGCGGTATCGGCCTTATTGAATTCTGCCCAAACCAGACATGTCTCATCAGCAAGGTTTACGAGATGGGAATTGGCATTAATGGCCCCAGTAAACATCATCATAAGGAGATGCAGCGCATTAAACCCTGCAACATTTCTCCCAGGTGTGCCTGGACAGGCACAAAGGGTGGGAGGTGAGAGTGATGGGGAAGGAGGATTTAATGCAAAGGAAGATACACATGATTGTATGGAATATTTGACCCAAAATTTTTCCGCAAGGCCTGACATCAGTGACAATCCACTAGAAGATGCAGAACTCACGTTCTACACGGACGGTAGTTGTCACAGACAGTCAGACTCGGGAGACTTGTGTACTGGATACGCAGTCGTAGATGACCAAGACACCATAGAAGCGGAACCGCTAGGCCCACCTCACTCAGCCCAGGTTGCTGAACTGGTCGCCCTAACCAGAGCATGTGAATTGGCTAAGGGTAAGTCTGCCAATATCTACACCGATTCTAGATACGCGTTCGGGGTAGTCCATGATTTCGGAGCGCTATGGCGTCTCAGAAATTTCATGACGGCAGCTGGTACACCGATAGCGCATGCAGCTCACATAAAAAGGCTTCTAACAGCGATACAGGAACCCGACAGAGTGGCTGTTATCAAATGTAAAGCACATACATATAGTCAAGACCCAGTATCCCTTGGTAACAGCCGAGCAGACGAAGCTGCAAAGCTTGCAGCTGCTACCCCCATACGGACAGACACCACACAACTGATGGTATTTAATACCATCAACACACAAAAGTTGTGTGAAATGCAGAATTTGTGTTCCACTCAGGAGAAGGCAGTCTGGAAGGCAAAGGGATATGGCCAGGAGTCCTCAGGGCTCTGGACGGATGGACATGGTAAACCAGTGGCCCCCAGGGCATACCTCCCGTGTCTGGCTGAAGCAGCTCACGGGCTGACTCATCTAGGCAAGGAGGGGATGTGCAAATTGGTAAGAGCATACTGGTGCGCCCCAGGATTCTCCTCTCATGCGAGTAAAAGAGCAATGTCATGCCTTACCTGTCTGAGAAAGAATATTGGAAAGGCAATACCTACAGAACCATCCCATATCCCACCTGCCGGCGGCCCTTTCCAAGTAATACAAATTGACTTCATTCAATTACCCCCATGTAGAAATTTGAAATATGTACTTGTTTGTATAGATGTTTTCTCGAATTGGGTCGAAGCTTTTCCAACAGCTACAAATACCGCTATGTTTACAGCTAAGAAAATTGTGCAGGAATTTGTATGTAGATATGGTATCCCTAGAATCATTGAAAGTGATAGGGGTACCCATTTTACAGGTGATGTCTTTCAAGGAATGTGTAAGTTGATGGGAATTGATAGTAAGCTGCACACTCCGTACCGTCCACAGGCGAGCGCGAAGGTCGAAAGAGTGAACAGCACTATTAAAAATAAATTGAGTAAAGTAATGGCAGAGACAGGATTGACGTGGCCAGAAGCTTTACCCATTGTTTTGTATAGTATCAGAACCACTCCCAGGTCCCCTCTTAATCTGTCCCCTTTTGAAATCTTGTTTGGTCGACAACCGCATGTCATGATTAACCCTCAGGATGATTTGAAATGTAACAATGAAGTAACTGTAAAGTACTTGATTAACATGAGTAAGCAGTTGAAGAATCAAAATGATAATCTGAAGTTGGTGATTCCTGATTTACCAGATAGTAATTGTCATGACATTGAACCTGGGGATTATGTAATGATACGAAATTTTCTACGCTCAGGTTGTCTTATTGATAGATGGGAAGGACCATACCAGGTCTTATTGACTAGCACCACAGCATTGAAGGTTGCTGAGAGAGAGACTTGGGTCCATTCATCCCACTGCAAGAAGGTTGCTGATCCAGAGAAGTCCCGTGATAAGGAACAGACGGTAGAGGTTGTATCACTAGAGTGTCTGTTCCAGGAGGACTGAGGCGGCACCTGAGCCTTGAAGACCGAAAGCAGCTGTCGACTCCCCTCTCCCTTTTATTGTTTTCTCCACTTCCCATCCCCTCTCCTTTAAAATTTCTTTTTCCCCCTTCTCATTCTTCTCTATTTCCTCCTCAAAGATGGACTTGCCCCAAGAGACTGTGGTCCGGATTTTGATGTTAACCATGATGTTGACCAGAGCAGTCTGTTCCGGCGAGAGTACCATAGAGGTCGAGAGAGGTTCTGGAATGGGTTCCGATTATGATGATGGAGGCGTAGTTTTCCAAGATCAACCAAGCCAACAAGCAAAGGCGAGTATCAGAAAACGATCCGATAGAAGAAATTGTGATGGATTGTTAGCTGAGGAAAATTGTATCTGTAGGCTCTGTGATAATCTGGTTGAAGATGGATGCATAAAGAAATGCCAATCTAGTTTTAATATCCATATGGACCGGCATCCATTGAGTGACTATCACTCTCTAGTGGGTAACGTGTTGAACCAAACAGATTGTTGGGTATGCTCTCAAGTACCTCAGGGTCACAGTAAATCAGGGCTAGTACCATTTCCTTTAACGTTAGGGGAGGTACTTGAGCTAAGTGGTGGGAGACCGGTGGACCGGAGGTTTAACATCTCCAGCCCTCCTAGTTTGAAGCTCCACCAATACCATGTGGATAGGTCCCTCTTATGTTTTAACATCTCCAATCCCAGAAAACCGGGAAATTGGGAAGTGTCATGGAGCAACCTTACCATGACCTTTTCACACAGAGCAGATAGAATGCCTACAGATACAGAGCTCGTACGCCACATAGACAGTAGAGGAAAATCATTCCGGTATCGATATACCTTAGGAAATAGGATTACTAAAGTTGGAGAGGTATCACCAGGATACTGTGCACATATCGTACAAACTGATACGTGCATTAGACAGATGGAAGAATTAGGGTCAGGAGATTTCACCTGGAAGGTTTGTAACATGGTCATGTCCTTCTCCGTCCCTTATGTTCTCCCCGATGATGCATATTTCATATGCGGGAGAAAGGCGTACAAGTGGCTTGCCCCAAACTCTGAAGGATTGTGTTATATTGGAAAAGTATTGCCTGAAGTAATGACTGTTACACATGACAAAATGAAGGACATACACCGTGGTGCCCAAACTCCTTATACTCACACTCACTACGAGCACCTTGTTAAAAGACAACTGTCAGAAAGGTTAGAGCATCCGGCCTCTGATCTTATCCATGAATCCACCGGGATTCAGGTTCTGGTAGCGTTAGATTTCACTCGCACCGCTCGAGGTGTGATGAATTATAGATACATTTCCGCACTCGCCAATTTGTTAGATAATATCACTGAAATGTATGATGACACGTTTAGATACACTGGAAGAGAACTTCAAGCTTACAAAACAGAACTAGTTCAGCATAGGATGGTTCTTAATTATCTTACAGCAGTAACAGGCGGATATTGTGTTACATTGGCAACACAGTACGGCATAAAGTGTTGCACGTATATCACAAATAGCACCGAGGATCCGGTAGAGGTCATAGACCAAAAGATGGACGATATTCTGCAATTAAAGTGGGAATTTCGTCGAAAACACAATCTCACCCTTGCTGCTGTAGGTAATGAGCTGACTGGTTGGGTGTCATGGTTGAACCCGCGAAATTGGTTCTCCGGTTTAGGAGACTGGGCTCAAGGAGTCATAATGGATGTTGGAAAGTTTCTCCTATGTATTTTGGGTGTCGTTATATCTATTGGATTGATATTTAGATGCGGGCAGGCTTTGATGAGGTGCAAACAAAGTACAAAAGTGATGAGCTTGAGGAGTGAGGAAACTGTAATTAACCTGGATTTGATTTATGACCCAATGCTAGAAACCATGACGTAATGATGTAATGAGTATACGGTCCGCCTTTCACCCATTTCTATGTTTTCCTCCGAGGTACAAAGACCCACGTAGACGAAGGATTTGATGAGCCAAGGGGCCGACAACGGAAAGATGGAAAGAAGAAGAGCAGACGACCTGATAAACAAGATTTTGATGGACAATGCCATGGGTACCCCAGTTTCCCTAGGAACTTTAAAATCACGCTAGCCCAACATTTTTTTGTAAATCCATGGACGTTGTATGCTTTACTCACGATTTATGAGCAAAAGCACAAAGAAGAAGACTCCAATCAACCGACACCAAGCAAGACCCCAATCGACGAACGTACATTAACCTGACATAGAATATCATTGCATTTTTCGTAAGTGTTCTTTATCTTCATCTCTGCAACCCTCAGGTAATAACACACATAGTCGATAGGGAATACAGGCACAGATAGCAGCAACCACATACCCCCCCCCAATTCATGTATCATCAACTAAAATGTGCATCCCCATTGTGTTACAACCACAGCCGAAATGAGCTCGGTAGAGTTTGACAGCCCATCCACAGACCTGTACCACAGGATAAGAAGGAATTCAAATGTATACTTCGCAATACCTCGAAGCTTGATCTACCACACGTACGGCACGATGATACATGACCCTCCAAACATGGACTCATACACACATGCTCCTGCTTTCTCACTAGGTCACACCCTCTTCACACCTTCTCCTCTCTCCTCCCCTACCCAACCATGGAAATCAATTAACCCCTGACTTACATTTTTCTCCTTAAATATTTTGTGGCAGTTATTATTGACTGCCAAAGGGTGGACTGTCAAAGTCAGAAAAATGTCTTAGTGCACACTGCCATATTTGCACCGCACACTGGTCCGTGCTGCGCATGCGTACGCTCTCCCGTGGAAGCGCATACCCGCAATAGCGTGCACTCGCACGCGCAGTATGCGCATTTACGGTAGAGTTTATGTGATCGTAGCGTGCGACTCATTCGTTACAAAAGTTCACAATTAATGTAGTTTATAGATCATGTTCCCCTCAATAGTTTCTGTAAGTTTGGTTTAGATAGAATGTCCCTGAGCGGAGGAATCCCTCTTTGTATTGCACGAAGGGTCTAACAGGAGTCATACAGCAGTGTTTGATACCCATCGGAAGAGTATTTAATTAGCAATATTCCGGTGTTGGTTTGGAGCGTATTAATCGCTCGTGCGAATAGTTATGGACATAAGAAGTTTATGTCCATTTCTATGATTTGCACATACTCAGGTATGCGGCGGGAAACCCAGTTCCCCGCCCACCTGAGCTGTTGGAAATCAGCACAGCCCACCTGTATGAATCAACCTATGACCTTTGGTTACAGTACAGGGCCGAATTCCTGTGTCCAGTAAACTGTAGGATTGTAGGGACTAGGAGATTGCATTGTGTGTGGGGCATAAATAGGCAGACCGACCACATCCAGCTCTCACTCTCTCATCAACGGTTATCTGCTGATAATCGGGAGCTGGATATCGAGGCGCTGGCGATCATACCCTTTGTGCGTAAGTTCTCTTCATAATCATTGTCTTTCTGCGAGCCAATCTCTCTCTCTCTCTCTCTCTCTATCTCTCTCTCTCCTCTTTTTCTCTTAAATACCTTATAGTATTATAGTATTGTATCGTATTGCATTTAGGTCAGTGTAGTATTGTCTTTTTGTATTTATTGTTTAGTTCTGTGGTTAGGAAGTCTCTGTTATATTGTAGTGTATCATATGTACTGTTATCCCCTTTTACAAGTATATTAGACATAATACAGTTAATAGGCCTTGGAAACCTAAACCAGTATCTGTGTATTTCCTATAGTGATAAGTGTTCACTTGAGCGTCGGTGACGCTCAAACAGCTTTGTAGATAGTCAGGTTACACAAGGTTGCATTTACACCCTGTACTCACATTAAGGTATTCTGTGTGTTTCATCGGTATGAGGTTTAATATCAAGGTATAGTGTTGTGAGCGTCTGCACCGCTGGTGACCTCCTCGTGGTCTCTAGCGTACGCTACGTTACAGCGAATCTTTCCCCTAGACATAACCAATAACGTGTCCTGTGATCACTGGGCCGTGAGCGAACGTGACGCTTGAGCGTCTCGCCTACGGCTGAGCGATCGTTACGCAAATAGCGTATCATTACGGTATTTCTTAAGTAAACAGCGTACAGTGTTCTTAGCTTCATAAGGGTTGTTTATACGACAAGGAATTTAGCATTGTCAATCTGTACAGGAAGTGGCCGGGCAGCGCTCTTATCCTGCTGTTACTGATGCTTCCTCTCAGCGGGGAGTGAGTGAAGCAGGGAGAGGAGCGGAGGTCAGGGGTGCAGAATCAGTACAGGAAGTGGCCGGGCAGCGCTCTTATCCTGCTGTTACTGATGCTTCCTCTCAGCGGGGAGTGTGGGAAGCAGGGAGAGGAGCTGAGGTCAGGGATGCAGCATCTGTACAGGAAGTGGCCGGACAGTGCTCTTATCCTGCAATTGCTGATGCTTCCTCTCAGCGGTGAGTGAGGGAAGCAGGGAGAGGAGCTGAGGTCAGGGATGCAGCATCTGTACAGGAAGTGGCCGGGCAGCGCTCTTATCCTGCTGTTACTGATGCTTCCTCTCAGCGGGGAGTGAGGGAAGCAGGGAGAGGAGCTGAGGTCAGGGATGCAGCATCTGTACAGGAAGTGGCCGGGCAGCGCTCTTATCCTGCTGTTACTGATGCTTCCTCTCAGCGGGGAGTGAGGGAAGCAGGGAGAGGAGCTGAGGTCAGGGATGCAGCATCTGTACAGGAAGTGGCCGGGCAGCGCTCTTATCCTGCAATTGCTGATGCTTCCTCTCCGCGGGGAGTGAGGGAAGCAGGGAGAGGAGCTGAGGTCAGGGGCGCAGCATCTGTACAGGAAGTGGCCGGGCAGCGCTCTTATCCTGCTGTTGCTGATGCTTCCTCTCAGCGGTGAGTGAGGGAAGCAGGGAGAGGAGCTGAGGTCAGGGGCGCAGCATCTGTACAGGAAGTGGCTGGGCAGTGCTCTTATCCTGCTGTTGCTTCCTCTCAGCAGTGAGTGAGGGAAGCAGGGAGAGGAACTGATGTCAGGGGCGCAGCATCTGTACAGGAAGTGGCCGGGCAGCGCTCTTATCCTGCTGTTGCTGTTGCTTCCTCAGCAGTGAGTGAGGGAAGCAGGGAGAGGAGCTGAGGTCAGGGATGCAGCATCTGTACAGGAAGTGGCCGGGCAGCACTCTTATCCTGCTGTTGCTGATGCTTCCTCTCAGCGGTGAGTGATGGAAGCAGGGAGAGGAGCTGAGGTCAGGGACACAGCATCTGTACAGGAAGTGGCCGGGCAGCACTCTTATCCTGCTGTTGCTGATGCTTCCTCTCAGTGGTGAGTGAGGGAAGCAGGGAGAGGAGCTGAGGTCAGGGGCGCAGCAGCTGTACAGGAAGTGGCCGGGCAGCGCTCTTATCCTGCTGTTACTGATGCTTCCTCTCAGTGGTGAGTGAGGGAAGCAGGGAGAGGAGCTGAGGTCAGGGGTGCAGCATCTGTACAGGAAGTGGCCGGACAGCGCTCTTATCCTGCTGTTGCTTCCTCTCAGTGGTGAGTGAGGGAAGCAAGGAGAGGAGCTGAGGTCAGGGGCGCAGCATCTGTACAGGAAGTGGCCGGGCAGCGCTCTTATTCTGCTGTTACTGATGCTTCCTCTCAGCGGT
The DNA here is from genome assembly GCF_028390025.1 of Pseudophryne corroboree. Classification (NCBI taxonomy): domain Eukaryota; kingdom Metazoa; phylum Chordata; class Amphibia; order Anura; family Myobatrachidae; genus Pseudophryne; species Pseudophryne corroboree. The sequence goes on along the minus strand of NC_086447.1, from coordinate 72,833 downwards.
GAGTGAGGGAAGCAGGGAGAGGAGCTGAGGTCAGGGGTGCAGAATCAGTACAGGAAGTGGCCGGACAGCGCTCTTATCCTGCAATTGCTGATGCTTCCTCTCAGCGGTGAGTGAGGGAAGCAGGGAGAGGAGCTGAGGTCAGGGGCGCAGCATCTGTACAGGAAGTGGCCGGGCAGCGCGCTTATCCTGCTGTTACTGAAGCTTCCTCTCAGTGGTGAGTGTGGGAAGCAGGGAGAGGAGCTGAGGTCAGGGGCGCAGCATCTGTACAGGAAGTGGGCGGGCAGCGCTCTTATCCTGCTGTTACTGATGCTTCCTCTCAGTGGTGAGTGTGGGTTAGCAGGGAGAGGAGCTGAGGTCAGGGGCGCAGCATCTGTACAGGAAGTGGCCGGGCAGCGCTCTTATCCTGCTGTTACTGATGCTTCCTCTCAGTGGTGAGTGTGGGAAGCAGGAAGAGGAGCTGAGGTCAGGGATGCAGCATCTGTACAGGAAGTGACCGGGCAGCGCTCTTATCCTGCTGTTACTGATGCTTCCTCTCAGCGGGGAGTGAGGGAAGCAGGGAGAGGAGCTGAGGTCAGGGATGCAGCATCTGTACAGGAAGTGGCCGGGCAGCGCTCTTATCCTGCTGTTACTGATGCTTCCTCTCAGCGGGGAGTGAGGGAAGCAGGGAGAGGAGCTGAGGTCAGGGATGCAGCATCTGTACAGGAAGTGGCCGGGCAGCGCTCTTATCCTGCAATTGCTGATGCTTCCTCTCCGCGGGGAGTGAGGGAAGCAGGGAGAGGAGCTGAGGTCAGGGGCGCAGCATCTGTACAGGAAGTGGCCGGGCAGCGCTCTTATCCTGCTGTTACTGATGCTTCCTCTCAGCGGTGAGTGAGGGAAGCAGGGAGAGGAGCTGAGGTCAGGGGCGCAGCATCTGTACAGGAAGTGGCCGGGCAGCGCTCTTATCCTGCTGTTACTGATGCTTCCTCTCAGCGGGGAGTGAGTGAAGCAGGGAGAGGAGCGGAGGTCAGGGGTGCAGAATCAGTACAGGAAGTGGCCGGGCAGCGCTCTTATCCTGCTGTTACTGATGCTTCCTCTCAGCGGGGAGTGTGGGAAGCAGGGAGAGGAGCTGAGGTCAGGGATGCAGCATCTGTACAGGAAGTGGCCGGACAGTGCTCTTATCCTGCAATTGCTGATGCTTCCTCTCAGCGGTGAGTGAGGGAAGCAGGGAGAGGAGCTGAGGTCAGGGATGCAGCATCTGTACAGGAAGTGGCCGGGCAGCGCTCTTATCCTGCTGTTACTGATGCTTCCTCTCAGCGGGGAGTGAGGGAAGCAGGGAGAGGAGCTGAGGTCACGGATGCAGCATCTGTACAGGAAGTGGCCGGGCAGCGCTCTTATCCTGCTGTTACTGATGCTTCCTCTCAGCGGGGAGTGAGGGAAGCAGGGAGAGGAGCTGAGGTCAGGGATGCAGCATCTGTACAGGAAGTGGCCGGGCAGCGCTCTTATCCTGCAATTGCTGATGCTTCCTCTCCGCGGGGAGTGAGGGAAGCAGGGAGAGGAGCTGAGGTCAGGGGCGCAGCATCTGTACAGGAAGTGGCCGGGCAGCGCTCTTATCCTGCTGTTGCTGATGCTTCCTCTCAGCGGTGAGTGAGGGAAGCAGGGAGAGGAGCTGAGGTCAGGGATGCAGCATCTGTACAGGAAGTGGCCGGACAGAGCTCTTATCCTGCTGTTGCTTCCTCTCAGTGGTGAGTGAGGGAAGCAGGGAGAGGAGCTGAGGTCAGGGGCGCAGCATCTGTACAGGAAGTGGCCGGGCAGCGCTCTTATCCTGCTGATGCTTCCTCTCAGTGGTGAGTGAGGGAAGCAGGGAGAGGAGCTGAGGTCAGGGGCGCAGCATCTGTACAGGAAGTGGCTGGGCAGCGCTCTTATCCTGCTGTTACTGATGCTTCCTCTCAGCGGTGAGTGTGGGAAGCAGGGAGAGGAGCTGAGGTCAGGGGCGCAGCATCTGTACAGGAAGTGGCCGGGCAGCGCTCTTATCCTGCTGTTACTGATGCTTCCTCTCAGCGGTGAGTGAGGGAAGCAGGGAGAGGAGCTGTGGTCAAGGATGCAGCATCTGTACAGGAAGTGGCCGGGCAGCGCTCTTATCCTGCTGTTACTGATGCTTCCTCTCAGTGGTGAGTGAGGGAAGCAGGGAGAGGAGCTGAGGTCAGGGGCGCAGCATCTGTACAGGAAGTGGCCGGGCAGCGCTCTTATCCTGCTGTTACTGATGCTTCCTCTCAGCGGTGAGTGAGGGAAGCAGGGAGAGGAGCTGAGGTCAGGGGCGCAGCATCTGTACAGGAAGTGGCCGGGCAGCGCTCTTATCCTGCTGTTACTGATGCTTCCTCTCAGCGGTGAGTGAGGGAAGCAGGGAGAGGAGCTGTGGTCAAGGATGCAGCATCTGTACAGGAAGTGGCCGGGCAGCGCTCTTATCCTGCTGTTACTGATGCTTCCTCTCAGTGGTGAGTGTGGGAAGCAGGGAGAGGAGCTGAGGTCAGGGGCGCAGCATCTGTACAGAAAGTGGCCGGGCAGCGCTCTTATCCTGCTGTTACTGATGCTTCCTCTCAGCGGTGAGTGAGGGAAGCAGGGAGAGGAGCTGTGGTCAAGGATGCAGCATCTGTACAGGAAGTGGCCGGGCAGCGCTCTTATCCTGCTGTTACTGATGCTTCCTCTCAGTGGCGAGTGTGGGAAGCAGGGAGAGGAGCTGAGGTCAGGGGCGCAGCATCTGTACAGGAAGTGGCCGGGCAGCGCTCTTATCCTGCTGTTACTGATGCTTCCTCTCAGTGGTGAGTGAGGGAAGCAGGGAGAGGAGCTGAGGTCAGGGGCGCAGCATCTGTACAGGAAGTGGCCGGGCAGCGCTCTTATCCTGCTGTTGCTTCCTCTCAGTGGTGAGTGAGGGAAGCAGGGATAGGAGCTGAGGTCAGGGATGCAGCATCTGTACAGGAAGTGGCCGGGCAGCGCTCTTATCCTGCTGTTACTGATGCTTCCTCTCAGCGGGGAGTGAGGGAAGCAGGGATAGGAGCTGAGGTCAGGGATGCAGCATCTGTACAGGAAGTGGCCGGGCAGCGCTCTTATCCTGCTGTTACTGATGCTTCCTCTCAGCGGGGAGTGAGGGAAGCAGGGAGAGGAGCTGAGGTCAGGGGCGCAGCATCTGTACAGGAAGTGGCCGGGCAGTGCTCTTATCCTGCTGTTACTGATGCTTCCTCTCAGTGGTGAGTGAGGGAAGCAGGGAGAGGAGCTGAGGTCAGGGGCGCAGCATCTGTACAGGAAGTGGCCGGGCAGCGCTCTTATCCTGCTGTTACTGATGCTTCCTCTCAGTGGTGAGTGAGGGAAGCAGGGAGAGGAGCTGAGGTCAGGGATGCAGCATCTGTACAGGAAGTGGCCGGGCAGTGCTCTTATCCTGCTGTTACTGATGCTTCCTCTCAGTGGTGAGTGAGGGAAGCAGGGAGAGGAGCTGAGGTCAGGGATGCAGCATCTGTACAGGAAGTGGCCGGGCAGCGCTCTTATCCTGCTGTTACTGATGCTTCCTCTCAGTGGTGAGTGAGGGAAGCAGGGAGAGGAGCTGAGGTCAGGGGCGCAGCATCTGTACAGGAAGTGGCCGGGCAGTGCTCTTATCCTGCTGTTACTGATGCTTCCTCTCAGTGGTGAGTGAGGGAAGCAGGGAGAGGAGCTGAGGTCAGGGGCGCAGCATCTGTACAGGAAGTGGCCGGGCAGCGCTCTTATCCTGCTGTTACTGATGCTTCCTCTCAGTGGTGAGTGAGGGAAGCAGGGAGAGGAGCTGAGGTCAGGGGCGCAGCATCTGTACAGGAAGTGACCGGGCAGCGCTCTTATCCTGCTGTTACTGATGCTTCCTCTCAGTGGTGAGTGAGGGAAGCAGGGAGAGGAGCTGAGGTCAGGGACGCAGCATCTGTACAGGAAGTGGCCGGGCAGCGCTCTTATCCTGCTGTTACTGATGCTTCCTCTCAGCAGTGAGTGAGGGAAGCAGGGAGAGGAGCTGAGGTCAGGGGCGCAGCATCTGTACAGGAAGTAGCCGGGCAGCGCTCTTATCCTGCTGTTGCTGATGCTTCCTCTCAGTGGTGAGTGAGGGAAGCAGGGAGAGGAGCTGAGGTCAGGGGCGCAGCATCTGTACAGGAAGTGGCCGGGCAGCGCTCTTATCCTGCTGTTGCTGATGCTTCCTCTCAGTGGTGAGTGAGGGAAGCAGGGAGAGGAGCTGAGGTCAGGGATGCAGCATCTGTACAGGAAGTGGCCGGGCAGCGCTCTTATCCTGCTGTTACTGATGCTTCCTCTCAGTGGTGAGTGAGGGAAGCAGGGAGAGGAGCTGAGGTCAGGGATGCAGCATCTGTACAGGAAGTGGCCGGGCAGCGCTCTTATCCTGCTGTTACTGATGCTTCCTCTCAGCGGGGAGTGAGGGAAGCAGGGAGAGGAGCTGAGGTCAGGGACGCAGCATCTGTACAGGAAGTGGCCGGGCAGCGCTCTTATCCTGCTGTTACTGATGCTTCCTCTCAGTGGTGAGTGAGGGAAGCAGGGAGAGGAGCTGAGGTCAGGGATGCAGCATCTGTACAGGAAGTGGCCGGGCAGCGCTCTTATCCTGCTGTTACTGATGCTTCCTCTCAGTGGTGAGTGAGGGAAGCAGGGAGAGGAGCTGAGGTCAGGGATGCAGCATCTGTACAGGAAGTGGCCGGGCAGCGCTATTATCCTGCTGTTACTGATGCTTCCTCTCAGCAGTGAGTGAGGGAAGCAGGGAGAGGAGCTGAGGTCAGGGATGCAGCATCTGTACAGGAAGTGGCTGGGCAGCGCTCTTATCCTGCTGTTACTGATGCTTCCTCTCAGTGGTGAGTGAGGGAAGCAGGGAGAGGAGCTGAGGTCAGGGAAGCAGCATCTGTACAGGAAGTGGCCGGGCAGTGCTCTTATCCTGCTGTTACTGATGCTTCCTCTCAGCGGTGAGTGAGGGAAGCAGGGAGAGGAGCTGAGGTCAGGGGCGCAGCATCTGTACAGGAAGTGGCCGGGCAGCGCTCTTATCCTGCTGTTACTGATGCTTCCTCTCAGTGGTGAGTGAGGGAAGCAGGGAGAGGAGCTGAGGTCAGGGGCGCAGCATCTGTACAGGAAATGGCCGGGCAGCGCTCTTATCCTGCTGTTACTGATGCTTCCTCTCAGTGGTGAGTGAGGGAAGCAGGGAGAGGAGCTGAGGTCAGGGGCGCAGCATCTGTACAGGAAGTGGCCGGGCAGCGCTCTTATCCTGCTGTTACTGATGCTTCCTCTCAGTGGTGAGTGAGGGAAGCAGGGAGAGGAGCTGAGGTCAGGGATGCAGCATCTGTACAGAAAGTGGCCGGGCAGCGCTCTTATCCTGCTGTTACTGATGCTTCCTCTCAGTGGTGAGTGTGGGAAGCAGGGAGAGGAGCTGAGGTCAGGGGTGCAGCATCTGTACAGGAAGTGGCCGGGCAGCACTCTTATCCTGCTGTTACTGATGCTTCCTCTCAGCGGTGAGTGAGGGAAGCAGGGAGAGGAGCTGTGGTCAAGGATGCAGCATCTGTACAGGAAGTGGCCGGGCAGCGCTCTTATCCTGCTGTTACTGATGCTTCCTCTCAGCGGGGAGTGAGGGAAGCAGGGAGAGGAGCTGAGGTCAGGGGCGCAGCATCTGTACAGGAAGTGGCCGGACAGCGCTCTTTTCCTGCTGTTACTGATGCTTCCTCTCAGCGGGGAGTGAGGGAAGCAGGGAGAGGAGCTGAGGTCAGGGGTGCAGCATCTGTACAGGAAGTGGCCGGGCAGCGCTCTTATCCTGCTGTTACTGATGCTTCCTCTCAGTGGTGAGTGAGGGAAGCAGGGAGAGGAGCTGAGGTCAGGGGCGCAGCATCTGTACAGGAAGTGGCCGGGCAGCGCTCTTATCCTGCTGTTGCTGATGCTTCCTCTCAGCAGTGAGTGAGGGAAGCAGGGAGAGGAGCTGAGGTCAGGGGCGCAGCATCTGTACAGGAAGTGGCCGGGCAGCGCTCTTATCCTGCTGATACTGATGCTTCCTCTCAGCGGTGAGTGTGGGAAGCAGGGAGAGGAGCTGAGGTCAGGGGCGCAGCATCTGTACAGGAAGTGGCCGGGCAGCGCTCTTATCCTGCTGTTGCTGATGCTTCCTCTCAGCAGTGAGTGAGGGAAGCAGGGAGAGGAGCTGAGGTCAGGGGCGCAGCATCTGTACAGGAAGTGGCCGGGCAGCGCTCTTATCCTGCTGATACTGATGCTTCCTCTCAGCGGTGAGTGTGGGAAGCAGGGAGAGGAGCTGAGGTCAGGGGCGCAGCATCTGTACAGGAAGTGGCTGGGCAGCGCTCTTATCCTGCTGTTACTGATGCTTCCTCTCAGCGGTGAGTGAGGGAAGCAGGGAGAGGAGCTGAGGTCAGGGATGCAGCATCTGTACAGGAAGTGGCTGGGCAGCGCTCTTATCCTGCTGTTACTGATGCTTCCTCTCAGTGGTGAGTGTGGGAAGCAGGGAGAGGAGCTGAGGTCAGGGATGCAGCATCTGTACAGGAAGTGGCCGGGCAGCGCTCTTATCCTGCTGTTACTGATGCTTCCTCTCAGCGGTGAGTGAGGGAAGCAGGGAGAGGAGCTGTGGTCAAGGATGCAGCATCTGTACAGGAAGTGGCCGGGCAGCGCTCTTATCCTGCTGTTACTGATGCTTCCTCTCAGTGGTGAGTGAGGGAAGCAGGGAGAGGAGCTGAGGTCAGGGGCGCAGCATCTGTACAGGAAGTGGCCGGGCAGCGCTCTTATCCTGCTGTTACTGATGCTTCCTCTCAGCGGTGAGTGAGGGAAGCAGGGAGAGGAGCTGAGGTCAGGGGCGCAGCATCTGTACAGGAAGTGGCCGGGCAGCGCTCTTATCCTGCTGTTACTGATGCTTCCTCTCAGCGGTGAGTGAGGGAAGCAGGGAGAGGAGCTGTGGTCAAGGATGCAGCATCTGTACAGGAAGTGGCCGGGCAGCGCTCTTATCCTGCTGTTACTGATGCTTCCTCTCAGTGGCGAGTGTGGGAAGCAGGGAGAGGAGCTGAGGTCAGGGGCGCAGCATCTGTACAGGAAGTGGCCGGGCAGCGCTCTTATCCTGCTGTTACTGATGCTTCCTCTCAGTGGCGAGTGTGGGAAGCAGGGAGAGGAGCTGAGGTCAGGGGCGCAGCATCTGTACAGGAAGTGGCCGGGCAGCGCTCTTATCCTGCTGTTACTGATGCTTCCTCTCAGCGGGGAGTGAGGGAAGCAGGGAGAGGAGCTGAGGTCAGGGATGCAGCATCTGTACAGGAAGTGGCCGGGCAGCGCTCTTATCCTGCTGTTGCTTCCTCTCAGTGGTGAGTGAGGGAAGCAGGGATAGGAGCTGAGGTCAGGGATGCAGCATCTGTACAGGAAGTGGCCGGGCAGCGCTCTTATCCTGCTGTTACTGATGCTTCCTCTCAGCGGGGAGTGAGGGAAGCAGGGATAGGAGCTGAGGTCAGGGATGCAGCATCTGTACAGGAAGTGGCCGGGCAGCGCTCTTATCCTGCTGTTACTGATGCTTCCTCTCAGCGGGGAGTGAGGGAAGCAGGGAGAGGAGCTGAGGTCAGGGGCGCAGCATCTGTACAGGAAGTGGCCGGGCAGTGCTCTTATCCTGCTGTTACTGATGCTTCCTCTCAGTGGTGAGTGAGGGAAGCAGGGAGAGGAGCTGAGGTCAGGGGCGCAGCATCTGTACAGGAAGTGGCCGGGCAGCGCTCTTATCCTGCTGTTACTGATGCTTCCTCTCAGTGGTGAGTGAGGGAAGCAGGGAGAGGAGCTGAGGTCAGGGATGCAGCATCTGTACAGGAAGTGGCCGGGCAGTGCTCTTATCCTGCTGTTACTGATGCTTCCTCTCAGTGGTGAGTGAGGGAAGCAGGGAGAGGAGCTGAGGTCAGGGATGCAGCATCTGTACAGGAAGTGGCCGGGCAGCGCTCTTATCCTGCTGTTACTGATGCTTCCTCTCAGTGGTGAGTGAGGGAAGCAGGGAGAGGAGCTGAGGTCAGGGGCGCAGCATCTGTACAGGAAGTGACCGGGCAGCGCTCTTATCCTGCTGTTACTGATGCTTCCTCTCAGTGGTGAGTGAGGGAAGCAGGGAGAGGAGCTGAGGTCAGGGACGCAGCATCTGTACAGGAAGTGGCCGGGCAGCGCTCTTATCCTGCTGTTACTGATGCTTCCTCTCAGCAGTGAGTGAGGGAAGCAGGGAGAGGAGCTGAGGTCAGGGGCGCAGCATCTGTACAGGAAGTAGCCGGGCAGCGCTCTTATCCTGCTGTTGCTGATGCTTCCTCTCAGTGGTGAGTGAGGGAAGCAGGGAGAGGAGCTGAGGTCAGGGGCGCAGCATCTGTACAGGAAGTGGCCGGGCAGCGCTCTTATCCTGCTGTTGCTGATGCTTCCTCTCAGTGGTGAGTGAGGGAAGCAGGGAGAGGAGCTGAGGTCAGGGATGCAGCATCTGTACAGGAAGTGGCCGGGCAGCGCTCTTATCCTGCTGTTACTGATGCTTCCTCTCAGTGGTGAGTGAGGGAAGCAGGGAGAGGAGCTGAGGTCAGGGATGCAGCATCTGTACAGGAAGTGGCCGGGCAGCGCTCTTATCCTGCTGTTACTGATGCTTCCTCTCAGTGGTGAGTGTGGGAAGCAGGGAGAGGAGCTGAGGTCAGGGGCGCAGCATCTGTACAGGAAGTGGCCGGGCAGCGCTCTTATCCTGCTGTTACTGATGCTTCCTCTCGGCGGGGAGTGAGGGAAGCAGGGAGAGGAGCTGAGGTCAGGGATGCAGCATCTGTACAGGAAGTGGCCGGGCAGTGCTCTTATCCTGCTGTTGCTGATGCTTCCTCTCAGTGGTGAGTGAGGGAAGCAGGGAGAGGAGCTGAGGTCACGGATGCAGCATCTGTACAGGAAGTGGCCGGGCAGCGCGCTTATCCTGCTGTTACTGATGCTTCCTCTCAGCGGTGAGTGAGGGAAGCAGGGAGAGGAGCTGAGGTCAGGGGGGCAGCATCTGTACAGGAAGTGGCCGGACAGCGCTCTTATCCTGCTGTTACTGATGCTTCCTCTCAGTGGTGAGTGAGGGAAGCAGGGAGAGGAGCTGAGGTCAGGGACGCAGAATCAGTACAGGAAGTGGCCGGGCAGCGCTCTTATCCTGCTGTTACTGATGCTTCCTCTCAGCGGGGAGTGTGGGAAGCAGGGAGAGGAGCTGAGGTCAGGGGCGCAGCATCTGTACAGGAAGTGGCCGGGCAGCGCTCTTATCCTGCTGTTACTGATGCTTCCTCTCAGTGGTGAGTGAGGGAAGCAGGGAGAGGAGCTGAGGTCAGGGGTGCAGAATCAGTACAGGAAGTGGCCGGACAGCGCTCTTATCCTGCTGTTACTGATGCTTCCTCTCAGTGGTGAGTGAGGGAAGCAGGGAGAGGAGCTGAGGTCAGGGACGCAGAATCAGTACAGGAAGTGGCCGGGCAGCGCTCTTATCCTGCTGTTACTGATGCTTCCTCTCAGTGGTGAGTGAGGGAAGCAGGGAGAGGAGCTGAGGTCAGGGACGCAGAATCAGTACAGGAAGTGGCCGGGCAGCGCTCTTATCCTGCTGTTACTGATGCTTCCTCTCAGTGGTGAGTGAGGGAAGCAGGGAGAGGAGCTGAGGTCAGGGGCGCAGCATCTGTACAGGAAGTGGCCGGGCAGCGCTCTTATCCTGCTGTTACTGATGCTTCCTCTCAGTGGTGAGTGAGGGAAGCAGGGAGAGGAGCTGAGGTCAGGGGCGCAGCATCTGTACAGGAAGTGGCCGGGCAGCGCTCTTATCCTGCTGTTACTGATGCTTCCTCTCAGTGGTGAGTGAGGGAAGCAGGGAGAGGAGCTGAGGTCAGGGATGCAGCATCTGTACAGGAAGTGGCCGGGCAGCGCTCTTATCCTGCTGTTACTGATGCTTCCTCTCAGTGGGGAGTGAGGGAAGCAGGGAGAGGAGCTGAGGTCAGGGGCGCAGCATCTGTACAGGAAGTGGCCGGGCAGCGCTCTTATCCTGCTGTTACTGATGCTTCCTCTCAGTGGTGAGTGAGGGAAGCAGGGAGAGGAGCTGAGGTCAGGGATGCAGCATCTGTACAGGAAGTGGCCGGGCAGCGCTCTTATCCTGCTGTTACTGATGCTTCCTCTCAGTGGTGAGTGAGGGAAGCAGGGAGAGGAGCTGAGGTCAGGGGCGCAGCATCTGTACAGGAAGTGACCGGGCAGCACTCTTATCCTGCTGTTACTGATGCTTCCTCTCAGTGGTGAGTGAGGGAAGCAGGGAGAGGAGCTGAGGTCAGGGGCGCAGCATCTGTACAGGAAGTGGCCGGGCAGCACTCTTATCCTGCTGTTACTGATGCTTCCTCTCAGTGGTGAGTGAGGGAAGCAGGGAGAGGAGCTGAGGTCAGGGATGCAGCATCTGTACAGGAAGTGACCGGGCAGCGCTCTTATCCTGCTGTTACTGATGCTTCCTCTCAGTGGTGAGTGTGGGAAGCAGGGAGAGGAGCTGAGGTCAGGGATGCAGCATCTGTACAGGAAGTGGCCGGGCAGCGCTCTTATCCTGCTGTTGCTGATGCTTCCTCTCAGTGGTGAGTGAGGGAAGCAGGGAGAGGAGCTGAGGTCAGGGGCGCAGCATCTGTACAGGAAGTAGCCGGGCAGCGCTCTTATCCTGCTGTTGCTGATGCTTCCTCTCAGCGGTGAGTGATGGAAGCAGGGAGAGGAGCTGAGGTCAGGGATGCAGCATCTGTACAGGAAGTGGCCGGGCAGCGCTCTTATCCTGCTGTTACTGATGCTTCCTCTCAGCGGTGAGTGAGGGAAGCAGGGAGAGGAGCGGAGGTCAGGGGTGCAGCATCTGTACAGGAAGTGGCCGGGCAGCGCTCTTATCCTGCTGTTACTGATGCTTCCTCTCAGTGGTGAGTGAGGGAAGCAGGGAGAGGAGCTGAGGTCAGGGATGCAGCATCTGTACAGGAAGTGGCCGGGCAGCGCTCTTATCCTGCTGTTACTGATGCTTCCTCTCAGCGGGGAGTGAGGGAAGCAGGGAGAGGAGCTGAGGTCAGGGGCGCAGCATCTGTACAGGAAGTGGCCGGGCAGCGCTCTTATCCTGCTGTTACTGATGCTTCCTCTCAGCGGGGAGTGAGGGAAGCAGGGAGAGGAGCTGAGGTCAGGGGCGCAGCATCTGTACAGGAAGTGACCGGGCAGCGCTCTTATCCTGCTGTTACTGATGCTTCCTCTCAGCGGTGAGTGAGGGAAGCAGGGAGAGGAGCTGAGGTCAGGGGTGCAGCATCTGTACAGGAAGTGGCCGGGCAGCGCTATTATCCTGCTGTTACTGATGATTCCTCTCAGTGGTGAGTGAGGGAAGCAGGGAGAGGAGCTGAGGTCAGGGATGCAGCATCTGTACAGGAAGTGACCGGGCAGCGCTCTTATCCTGCTGTTACTGATGCTTCCTCTCAGCGGGGAGTGAGGGAAGCAGGGAGAGGAGCTGAGGTCAGGGGCGCAGCAACTGTACAGGAAGTGACCGGGCAGCGCTCTTATCCTGCTGTTACTGATGCTTCCTCTCAGTGGTGAGTGAGGGAAGCAGGGAGAGGAGCTGAGGTCAGGGATGCAGCATCTGTACAGGAAGTGACCGGGCAGCGCTCTTATCCTGCTGTTACTGATGCTTCCTCTCAGTGGTGAGTGAGGGAAGCAGGGAGAGGAGCTGAGGTCAGGGGCGCAGCATCTGTACAGGAAGTGGCCGGGCAGCACTCTTATCCTGCTGTTACTGATGCTTCCTCTCAGCGGTGAGTGAGGGAAGCAGGGAGAGGAGCTGAGGTCAGGGGTGCAGCATCTGTACAGGAAGTGACCGGGCAGCGCTCTTATCCTGCTGTTACTGATGCTTCCTCTCAGCGGGGAGTGAGGGAAGCAGGGAGAGGAGCTGAGGTCAGGGGCGCAGCATCTGTACAGGAAGTGGCCGGGCAGCGCTCTTATCCTGCTGTTACTGATGCTTCCTCTCAGTGGTGAGTGAGGGAAGCAGGGAGAGGAGCTGAGGTCAGGGATGCAGCATCTGTACAGGAAGTGGCCGGGCAGTGCTCTTATCCTGCTGTTACTGATGCTTCCTCTCAGTGGTGAGTGAGGGAAGCAGGGAGAGGAGCTGAGGTCAGGGATGCAGCATCTGTACAGGAAGTGGCCGGGCAGCGCTCTTATCCTGCTGTTACTGATGCTTCCTCTCAGTGGTGAGTGAGGGAAGCAGGGAGAGGAGCTGAGGTCAGGGGCGCAGCATCTGTACAGGAAGTGACCGGGCAGCGCTCTTATCCTGCTGTTACTGATGCTTCCTCTCAGTGGTGAGTGAGGGAAGCAGGGAGAGGAGCTGAGGTCAGGGACGCAGCATCTGTACAGGAAGTGGCCGGGCAGCGCTCTTATCCTGCTGTTACTGATGCTTCCTCTCAGCAGTGAGTGAGGAAAGCAGGGAGAGGAGCTGAGGTCAGGGGCGCAGCATCTGTACAGGAAGTAGCCGGGCAGCGCTCTTATCCTGCTGTTGCTGATGCTTCCTCTCAGTGGTGAGTGAGGGAAGCAGGGAGAGGAGCTGAGGTCAGGGGCGCAGCATCTGTACAGGAAGTGGCCGGGCAGCGCTCTTATCCTGCTGTTGCTGATGCTTCCTCTCAGTGGTGAGTGAGGGAAGCAGGGAGAGGAGCTGAGGTCAGGGATGCAGCATCTGTACAGGAAGTGGCCGGGCAGCGCTCTTATCCTGCTGTTGCTGATGCTTCCTCTCAGTGGTGAGTGAGGGAAGCAGGGAGAGGAGCTGAGGTCAGGGATGCAGCATCTGTACAGGAAGTGGCCGGGCAGCGCTCTTATCCTGCTGTTACTGATGCTTCCTCTCAGTGGTGAGTGAGGGAAGCAGGGAGAGGAGCTGAGGTCAGGGATGCAGCATCTGTACAGGAAGTGGCCGGGCAGCGCTCTTATCCTGCTGTTACTGATGCTTCCTCTCAGTGGTGAGTGTGGGAAGCAGGGAGAGGAGCTGAGGTCAGGGGCGCAGCATCTGTACAGGAAGTGGCCGGGCAGCGCTCTTATCCTGCTGTTACTGATGCTTCCTCTCGGCGGGGAGTGAGGGAAGCAGGGAGAGGAGCTGAGGTCAGGGATGCAGCATCTGTACAGGAAGTGGCTGGGCAGTGCTCTTATCCTGCTGTTGCTGATGCTTCCTCTCAGTGGTGAGTGAGGGAAGCAGGGAGAGGAGCTGAGGTCACGGATGCAGCATCTGTACAGGAAGTGGCCGGGCAGCGCGCTTATCCTGCTGTTACTGATGCTTCCTCTCAGCGGTGAGTGAGGGAAGCAGGGAGAGGAGCTGAGGTCAGGGGTGCAGAATCAGTACAGGAAGTGGCCGGACAGCGCTCTTATCCTGCTGTTACTGATGCTTCCTCTCAGTGGTGAGTGAGGGAAGCAGGGAGAGGAGCTGAGGTCAGGGACGCAGAATCAGTACAGGAAGTGGCCGGGCAGCGCTCTTATCCTGCTGTTACTGATGCTTCCTCTCAGCGGGGAGTGTGGGAAGCAGGGAGAGGAGCTGAGGTCAGGGGCGCAGCATCTGTACAGGAAGTGGCCGGGCAGCGCTCTTATCCTGCTGTTACTGATGCTTCCTCTCAGTGGTGAGTGAGGGAAGCAGGGAGAGGAGCTGAGGTCAGGGGTGCAGAATCAGTACAGGAAGTGGCCGGACAGCGCTCTTATCCTGCTGTTACTGATGCTTCCTCTCAGTGGTGAGTGAGGGAAGCAGGGAGAGGAGCTGAGGTCAGGGACGCAGAATCAGTACAGGAAGTGGCCGGGCAGCGCTCTTATCCTGCTGTTACTGATGCTTCCTCTCAGCGGTGAGTGAGGGAAGCAGGGAGAGGAGCTGAGGTCAGGGGCGCAGCATCTGTACAGGAAGTGGCCGGGCAGCGCTCTTATCCTGCTGTTACTGATGCTTCCTCTCAGCAGTGAGTGAGGGAAGCAGGGAGAGGAGCTGAGGTCAGGGGCGCAGCATCTGTACAGGAAGTGGCCGGACAGCGCTCTTATCCTGCTGTTACTGATGCTTCCTCTCAGTGGTGAGTGAGGGAAGCAGGGAGAGGAGCTGAGGTCAGGGGCGCAGCATCTGTACAGGAAGTGGCCGGGCAGCGCTCTTATCCTGCTGTTACTGATGCTTCCTCTCAGTGGTGAGTGAGGGAAGCAGGGAGAGGAGCTGAGGTCAGGGACACAGCATCTGTACAGGAAGTGGCCGGGCAGCACTCTTATCCTGCTGTTACTGATGCTTCCTCTCAGTGGTGAGTGAGGGAAGCAGGGAGAGGAGCTGAGGTCAGGGGTGCAGCATCTGTACAGGAAGTGGCCGGGCAGCGCTCTTATCCTGCTGTTGCTGATGCTTCCTCTCAGCGGGGAGTGAGGGAAGCAGGGAGAGGAGCTGAGGTCAGGGATGCAGCATCTGTACAGGAAGTGGCCGGGCAGCGCTCTTATCCTGCTGTTACTGATGCTTCCTCTCAGCGGGGAGTGAGGGAAGCAGGGAGAGGAGCTGAGGTCAGGGATGCAGCATCTGTACAGGAAGTGGCCGGGCAGCGCTCTTATCCTGCTGTTACTGATGCTTCCTCTCAGCGGGGAGTGAGGGAAGCAGGGAGAGGAGCTGAGGTCAGGGATGCAGCAGCTGTACAGGAAGTGACCGGGCAGCGCTCTTATCCTGCTGTTACTGATGCTTCCTCTCAGCGGTGAGTGAGGGAAGCAGGGAGAGGAGCTGAGGTCAGGGACGCAGCATCTGTACAGGAAGTGGCCGGGCAGCGCTCTTATCCTGCTGTTACTGATGCTTCCTCTCAGTGGTGAGTGAGGGAAGCAGGGAGAGGAGCTGAGGTCAGGGGCGCAGCATCTGTACAGGAAGTGACCGGGCAGCGCTCTTATCCTGCTGTTACTGTTGCTTCCTCTCAGTGGTGAGTGAGGGAAGCAGGGAGAGGAGCTGAGGTCAGGGATGCAGCATCTGTACAGGAAGTGGCCGGGCAGCGCTCTTATCCTGCTGTTACTGATGCTTCCTCTCAGTGGTGAGTGAGGGAAGCAGGGAGAGGAGCTGAGGTCAGGGGTGCAGCATCTGTACAGGAAGTGGCCGGGCAGCGCTCTTATCCTGCTGTTACTGATGCTTCCTCTCAGTGGTGAGTGAGGGAAGCAGGGAGAGGAGCTGAGGTCAGGGATGCAGCATCTGTACAGGAAGTGGCCGGGCAGCGCTATTATCCTGCTGTTACTGATGCTTCCTCTCAGTGGTGAGTGAGGGAAGCAGGGAGAGGAGCTGAGGTCAGGGAAGCAGCATCTGTACAGGAAGTGGCCGGGCAGCGCTCTTATCCTGCTGTTACTGATGCTTCCTCTCAGCGGGGAGTGAGGGAAGCAGGGAGAGGAGCTGAGGTCAGGGATGCAGCATCTGTACAGGAAGTGACCGGGCAGCACTCTTATCCTGCTGTTACTGATGCTTCCTCTCAGTGGTGAGTGAGGGAAGCAGGGAGAGGAGCTGAGGTCAGGGATGCAGCATCTGTACAGGAAGTGGCCGGACAGCACTCTTATCCTGCTGTTACTGATGCTTCCTCTCAGTGGTGAGTGAGGGAAGCAGAGAGGAGCTGAGGTCAGGGATGCAGCATCTGTACAGGAAGTGACCGGGCAGCACTCTTATCCTGCTGTTACTGTTACTTCCTCTCAGTGGTGAGTGAGGGAAGCAGGGAGAGGAGCTGAGGTCAGGGGTGCAGCATCTGTACAGGAAGTGGCCGGGCAGCGCTCTTATCCTGCTGTTACTGATGCTTCCTCTCAGCGGGGAGTGAGGGAAGCAGGGAGAGGAGCTGAGGTCAGGGGTGCAGCATCTGTACAGGAAGTGGCCGGGCAGCGCTCTTATCCTGCTGTTACTGATGCTTCCTCTCAGCGGGGAGTGAGGGAAGCAGGGAGAGGAGCTGAGGTCAGGGGCGCAGCAGCTGTACAGGAAGTGGCCGGGCAGCGCTCTTATCCTGCTGTTACTGATGCTTCCTCTCAGTGGTGAGTGAGGGAAGCAGGGAGAGGAGCTGAGGTCAGGGGCGCAGCATCTGTACAGGAAGTGGCCGGGCAGCGCTCTTATCCTGCTGTTACTGATGCTTCCTCTCAGTGGTGAGTGAGGGAAGCAGGGAGAGGAGCTGAGGTCAGGGGTGCAGCATCTGTACAGGAAGTGGCCGGGCAGCGCTCTTATCCTGCTGTTACTGATGCTTCCTCTCAGCGGTGAGTGAGGGAAGCAGGGAGAGGAGCTGAGGTCAGGGATGCAGCATCTGTACAGGAAGTGGCCGGGCAGCGCTATTATCCTGCTGTTACTGATGCTTCCTCTCAGTGGTGAGTGAGGGAAGCAGGGAGAGGAGCTGAGGTCAGGGAAGCAGCATCTGTACAGGAAGTGGCCGGGCAGCGCTCTTATCCTGCTGTTACTGATGCTTCCTCTCAGCGGGGAGTGAGGGAAGCAGGGAGAGGAGCTGAGGTCAGGGATGCAGCATCTGTACAGGAAGTGACCGGGCAGCACTCTTATCCTGCTGTTACTGATGCTTCCTCTCAGTGGTGAGTGAGGGAAGCAGAGAGGAGCTGAGGTCAGGGATGCAGCATCTGTACAGGAAGTGGCCGGGCAGCGCTCTTATCCTGCTGTTACTGATGCTTCCTCTCAGCGGTGAGTGAGGGAAGCAGGGAGAGGAGCTGAGGTCAGGGATGCAGCATCTGTACAGGAAGTGGCCGGGCAGCGCTATTATCCTGCTGTTACTGATGCTTCCTCTCAGTGGTGAGTGAGGGAAGCAGGGAGAGGAGCTGAGGTCAGGGAAGCAGCATCTGTACAGGAAGTGGCCGGGCAGCGCTCTTATCCTGCTGTTACTGATGCTTCCTCTCAGCGGGGAGTGAGGGAAGCAGGGAGAGGAGCTGAGGTCAGGGATGCAGCATCTGTACAGGAAGTGACCGGGCAGCACTCTTATCCTGCTGTTACTGATGCTTCCTCTCAGTGGTGAGTGAGGGAAGCAGAGAGGAGCTGAGGTCAGGGGTGCAGCATCTGTACAGGAAGTGGCCGGACAGCGCTCTTATCCTGCTGTTACTGATGCTTCCTCTCAGCGGGGAGTGAGGGAAGCAGGGAGAGGAGCTGAGGTCAGGGATGCAGCATCTGTACAGGAAGTGACCGGGCAGCACTCTTATCCTGCTGTTACTGATGCTTCCTCTCAGTGGTGAGTGAGGGAAGCAGGGAGAGGAGCTGAGGTCAGGGGCGCAGCATCTGTACAGGAAGTGGCCGGGCAGCGCTCTTATCCTGCTGTTACTGATGCTTCCTCTCAGTGGTGAGTGAGGGAAGCAGGGAGAGGAGCTGAGGTCAGGGATGCAGCATCTGTACAGGAAGTGGCCGGGCAGCGCTCTTATCCTGCTGTTACTGATGCTTCCTCTCAGCGGGGAGTGAGGGAAGCAGGGAGAGGAGCTGAGGTCAGGGGTGCAGCATCTGTACAGGAAGTGGCCGGACAGTGCTCTTATCCTGCAATTGCTGATGCTTCCTCTCAGCGGTGAGTGAGGGAAGCAGGGAGAGGAGCTGAGGTCAGGGATGCAGCATCTGTACAGGAAGTGGCCGGGCAGCGCTCTTATCCTGCTGTTACTGATGCTTCCTCTCAGTGGTGAGTGAGGGAAGCAGGGAGAGGAGCCGAGGTCAGGGATGCAGCATCTGTACAGGAAGTGGCCGGGCAGCGCTCTTATCCTGCTGTTACTGATGCTTCCTCTCAGTGGTGAGTGAGGGAAGCAGGGAGAGGAGCTGAGGTCAGGGGCGCAGCATCTGTACAGGAAGTGGCCGGGCAGTGCTCTTATCCTGCTGTTACTGATGCTTCCTCTCAGTGGTGAGTGAGGGAAGCAGGGAGAGGAGCCGAGGTCAGGGATGCAGCATCTGTACAGGAAGTGGCCGGGCAGCGCTCTTATCCTGCTGTTACTGATGCTTCCTCTCAGTGGTGAGTGAGGGAAGCAGGGAGAGGAGCTGAGGTCAGGGGTGCAGCATCTGTACAGGAAGTGGCCGGGCAGCGCTCTTATCCTGCTGTTACTGATGCTTCCTCTCAGCGGTGAGTGAGGGAAGCAGGGAGAGGAGCTGAGGTCAGGGATGCAGCATCTGTACAGGAAGTGGCCGGGCAGCGCTCTTATCCTGCTGTTACTGTTGCTTCCTCTCAGTGGTGAGTGAGGGAAGCAGGGAGAGGAGCTGAGGTCAGGGATGCAGCATCTGTACAGGAAGTGGCCGGGCAGCGCTCTTATCCTGCTGTTACTGATGCTTCCTCTCAGCGGGGAGTGAGGGAAGCAGGGAGAGGAGCTGAGGTCAGGGGTGCAGCATCTGTACAGGAAGTGGCCGGGCAGCGCTCTTATCCTGCTGTTACTGATGCTTCCTCTCAGTGGTGAGTGAGGGAAGCAGGGAGAGGAGCTGAGGTCAGGGGCGCAGCATCTGTACAGGAAGTGGCCGGGCAGCACTCTTATCCTGCTGTTGCTGATGCTTCCTCTCAGTGGTGAGTGAGGGAAGCAGGGAGAGGAGCTGAGGTCAGGGATGCAGCATCTGTACAGGAAGTGGCCGGGCAGCACTCTTATCCTGCTGTTGCTGATGCTTCCTCTCAGTGGTGAGTGAGGGAAGCAGGGAGAGGAGCTGAGGTCAGGGATGCAGCATCTGTACAGGAAGTGGCCGGGCAGCGCTCTTATCCTGCTGTTACTGATGCTTCCTCTCAGTGGTGAGTGAGGGAAGCAGGGAGAGGAGCTGAGGTCAGGGGCGCAGCATCTGTACAGGAAGTGGCCGGGCAGTGCTCTTATCCTGCTGTTACTGATGCTTCCTCTCAGTGGTGAGTGAGGGAAGCAGGGAGAGGAGCTGAGGTCAGGGGCGCAGCATCTGTACAGGAAGTGGCCGGGCAGCGCTCTTATTCTGCTGTTACTGATGCTTCCTCTCAGCGGTGAGTGAGGGAAGCAGGGAGAGGAGCTGAGGTCAGGGGCGCAGCATCTGTACAGGAAGTGGCCGGGCAGCGCTCTTATCCTGCTGTTACTGATGCTTCCTCTCAGCGGGGAGTGAGGGAAGCAGGGAGAGGAGCTGAGGTCAGGGGCGCAGCATCTGTACAGGAAGTGGCCGGGCAGCGCTCTTATCCTGCTGTTACTGATGCTTCCTCTCAGCGGGGAGTGAGGGAAGCAGGGAGAGGAGCTGAGGTCAGGGGTGCAGCATCTGTACAGGAAGTGGCCGGGCAGCGCTCTTATCCTGCTGTTGCTTCCTCTCAGCGGGGAGTGAGGGAAGCAGGGAGAGGAGCTGAGGTGCGGTCCGCCGCCATTTTCTTGATTGGAGTGGCTGAGTATGACGTCACACAGCCACCCCAAAAATGCCCCTGCTAGGACCGTTTTGCTTGCGCCGCCCCCGTAATGCTCCTTCGAGCACCTCTGCCTGGTAATGGATAAGATTGCATTGCCGTTGCAGCCTGAATAACCCCCAGAAGCCCTTATGATAACATGGAGGCCGGGAGAGTGGAATCCTCCGACAGCTCACTTACCCCGGCAAATAATGACACCATTAGAATCTAGAATCATTTATTATAAATGGATTACAGTGGTGACTACAGAGAAGTTCTAGTTGTATTTATAGCGAGAGGTAATAACATTACTGTGTGGCCCCTACACATCGTGTCTCCGTCCTGCATACCGGATGACGTTCCATCATGAGACAATCCCATCGTAGCCTTGTATTCCGCACTTCTTGCCCGCTATGCGGCAGCCAAATGTAAGCGCCTCCTGCATTGTCTGACCTGAGGAGAAGGCCGAGAGTGATTACATGCTTCAACAAGTGACCGTGTCTGAATAACGCCGGAAATGATCAGCGCCAAGATGCAGCATTATTACTGGTGGCTGATCATGTCCCACAGTATCCACCATCCCCACCACGCCTCATAGACTGTAAGCTCATACGGTTTCATGTCACTGTATGTAATGTATGCTGCCCCCCTTAATGTACAGAGCTACATCGTACGTCAGAATTATGGGGGAATCTCATTAGCAGGCGATGGGGGTTGTGTTGTTGCTAGGAGATACGGCAGAGCCACCTTTGCTGATTTCTGCACGCACCTCCCTGACACACAATCAGAAAGCCGGTGATAATGTAGCTGGTGGTGATGCCCCTTCCCGGGACTTAGGATCTCATTCAGACCTGATCACAGCAGCAAATTTGTTCTCTAATGGGCAAAACCATGTGCAGTGTGTGTGTGTGTGTGTGTGTGTGTGTGTGTGTGTGTGTCAGATGTAACACGTGCCGTGCAGGTGGGGCAGATGTAACACGTGCCGTGCAGGTGGGGCAGATGTAATAAGTGCAGAGAGAGTTAGATTTGGAGGTGGTATGTTGAAACTGAAATCTAAATTGCAGTGTAAGAATAAAGCAGCCAGTATTTACCCTGCACAGAAACAGTATAACCCACCCAAATCTAACTCTCTCTGCACATGTTACATCTGCCCCACCTGCAGTGCACATGGGGGGTCATTCAGGGCGATTGCAGTCTGAAGCCCTATGAGGAGAGTGCTCGCGCACACCGTGAAGGCCAGTGAGATGTGAAAGCATCTCAGGACTGCGATCACCTTTGACTGCCAATGGCATTAGAACGCTGTTGGTGGGGCACGGTCCGGACAATGCAGGCATGTACGGACTGTTGCGGGGGGGCGGCCCGCGGTGGCTGCGTGCCGTCACATGCAGCCGCTGCAATCCGGGATGCGGCGGGTAGCCGCCTTCCAGTGCGGCTTGCTACTTGGCGGGTGCAATAGCACCGCCGCCGTGCGATGCTTTTGCACCTGTGTGGGGAAGGGGGGGCTGTAGGGCCTGACATGCGGGGCGGACTAGCCCTGTGCTGGGCGTCCCCCCGCATGTCTGAGTAACTGATCGTCGCTGTGCTACATGTATCCCATCTACAATCAGATATGAATGACCCCCATGGTTTTGCCCATTAGGTAAGACATTTGCTGCTGTGATCAGGTCTGAATTACGCCCGTATTCTATACAGAACAGGAGCCACTGGTGTCCGGGAAGGTTGGAGCTCTCTATGACCATCTACCTGGGAGCTACAACAATTACATAACTGAATAAGGACCAATAGAAAATCATTTCCAGGTTATACCAGAACAAATGTCACATCGGACTGACTCATTTATTCCATTAACTCACCTACAGGGGTGACCACTTACCTTTAGACAAAGCGAATATGACGGAAGCGTTGAATGTATCTCCAGCCCCCAGTGTGTCCACAATGGCCTCAGGTGGAAAGGAGGGGGAATGAATAACGCGTCCATCAGGACCTAGAGCGTCAGCTCCTTGCTCAGCCCACGCACAGACCAGGTACGCGCTGGAGGAGAGAGGAAAGGTGATGTCACTGATAGAGCAATACATCCCAGGCATCTCTGTATGCACAATAACACTGTACGTGCCGCGCACTAACACTGTATGTGCCACACAATAACACTATGTACTGCGCAATAACACTGTACGTGCCGCGCACTAACACGGTATGTGCCACACAATAACACTATGTACTGCGCAATAACACTGTATGTGCCGCGCAATAACACTGTACGTGCCGCGCAATAACACTGTGAAGGTGAGATGTACTAAAGGAAAAATGCGGTAAAACCCCCGAAAATGTTAGTACATATGCGATCAACATCGCTGCGATAAGCGGCGATGTATCTTAATACATCCTGCCCTATGTACTGCACAATAACACTGTATGTACCGCCCATTATTATACACTATTCATCTCTACAATGTGGCAATTCCCTGGGGTAACAGGTCACTGGTCCAGCACAGCCAATCGCATGCAGCTGCGCCGGCCTGTGATCCCAGGACGCAGACAATGAGTCAGGAAGTGAGGATGGAGACTTCATCTGTCAGTAAATCCTGTACAGTACATCTATCACAGAGAGAAGTTCTCGCACATACGGGGGAAAGTTCTACGGAATGGATCCGGTTTACAGAAAGAAATGACAGAGAACAATCTGCATCTTCTGGACCCCCCCCCCCCCACATACACCAAAACACAGAGCGCTTCGGAAGCTATAGTGCAGACACGCCATCATGTAATATCTGCAACCACCGCATGATAATTTAGTGGTTAGGGTATCAGGGTTAGTTTGGGTGACGGGGTTTGTCAAAGTCAAATTGCATATTTCGATATTTAGAATACGCTATGGCATTTATTAATGGATGCATCTACGATGCATGCGTCAATACGGTAGGGCGCGAATGACCATAACGGCAAGTTACTGTACGCATTACGGAAGAAGATGCATTTGTTAATAAATATCATACTGTGACAAAAATAGCAAATAATTCTTACACACACTCAAATGTGGTATCTCCAGGAATACAAATCAAATAGTGTCCGAAAACAAACAGTATCAGACTGTCTTGTTTAAGCAGGCATTGTGGCCATGGAATATGGACCTTTGATTTAATGTGTAAATACCATTGTTTGCCTCAAGTGTTGTCATCGTCTCTAACAAACAAGAAGCCAGATACGATACAATAGCAAGGACATGTAGATTCTTGATTGTGTGCTTAACACACATCCATGCACGTCAGAATCCGGTGTATTTATATTCATTAAAATACAGACCAGATATTGATACTTGAATTAAGAGTGATATGGCATATGACATATGTATTCTGGTTTTATGATTTACACAACACTGACCTGTTCCCTACACAGTGAGTTATACATAGCCTTTCCCGGTATCTCCAAGCCCCAAGGAGGGGCTTGAAGATACCGGAAACCAGCTGCAATAAAAGGTTCTCAAGGTAATCGGGGAGAGACTCTGATAACACACTCTCAAGGATGTTGCAGATGCGGACATTGTTCCGGCGATTGCAGTTGTCAATATCCTCTAACTGGTCTCTGTACGCTTCCATATCGGCCCGAATGTCCGAGAGTTCCTGACAACTAGTTTGAAAGTGGCAGACTTCATCAACTTTATGCTCCAAGGAGTCGGTACGGGAACCTAGGTCAGCCAGTCCAGATCTAAATTCAGTCAGAACCGCCCTCATTTCAGATTGAGTCGTTTTCGTGACAATGGCCACTATATCTTTAGTGAGTGAGGCAGTTAAGGTAGCAGTGTCATCCGGATCAGATGATCGATCTGCTGATGAAGAGTTCTGGACAGAGGAACCGGCCTTCTCCCAAGCGCGTAAGATACTAGGTTTAGGAGTATGCGAATTTTGACGTTCTTTTTGAGACATTGGCACTGAGACACAGGTCAATATAGTCGTGTATTGCAATATATGCGGTAGGGCCCTCTGTCACCAAGCGGTCGCTGTGATTAGGGAAACAGGAACATCATGTGGCTCGCCGAGCGTTTAAAGAAGCTTAGAAATGGTGTGGAGACCACCACAATCAGATGGCAGCAGGAGCAGGGGAGTGTAGCGCCTCGTATACTGAGGACGTGGTTACTTGTTATCCAGCAGACCTCCACAAATCCTGGGCCAGCCAAGGGATAAGCGAGAACAGCCGTGATATAGGTGCTGCAACAGGGATTGAGGGTAACCAATGCTGTGCATGGGAGAATGGAGGTCCTCCTTACCTCAGAATCTTGTGGGTATCCGGTCAGAGGCATACATGCTGCACATCAGGAGCTCCAGATTGACAGAGGGACATCTGAGGATAGCCGACAGGCACTCTCAGGCGTTTGAAAGGGAGTCCAAAATGGCCGCCGTGGCCCACCAGGAAGGCCCCACCCCCCCTCCGTGGATAATGTGTAGAGCCGTGCTGGGGTCCCCCCCTGTCGTTGGGAAGAGTGGTGAAGGCCTCGAGGGGTAGGTAAATCTGGTAAGGAAGCCTAGAGGGAGGCCTGCGGCTCCGGATTCCGAGTCCCCAGCTCCACGGAGCCCAGGATGCGGGTTAGCGCCGCACCCGAGTCTCCGGATCTCCGTCGCGACTAGGCCGCAACCTGCAGGGACCGAGCGAGCAGTCCCCCGGCTCCGCGGCTGTCAGCGGCCAGCTGCGGCAGTCTCCAGGGAGGCAAGGGGAGCCCAGGGTGTGGGACACAAGGTGGCATGCAGCTGGACAGGAGGTTTCACATAGGAGGCCCTAACAATATGGCCGCAGCACATCTCATAGGGCAGGCAGGCCGGGCCATTTTCCTCCACTGTCCGGTAGAGAAAGTAGGCTGGAGAGGCAAAGAGGGTCACCAGGCAGTGTCCAGCAGCGGTTGGTGCCCCAGGAGGGAGAGCGAGCGGCCACTCGTCGGGTTCACGGCACCAGAAGCTCGCGGCGGACCGTCGTGAAAATCATGGCCCCGGTCTGGAGGGCTCAGGTAGGCCGCAGTCCGCAGGAGCTTTAAATTTGTTCCCGACTCCCCAGGGGGGACTGAGAGGTTAGGAGCAATAGTAGGGTCAATCAGAGTGCCCGGTTAGTGGTTTTAAAGGCTCAAGCTGCAGGAGCTCCCTCCAGGCACGTCTGGCCTCCTCAGCAGCTAGGCCACGCCCCCCTCAGCTGTCATTTAATAAAAATCCTCTCCACCTCTACCAACTTTACCGTCGCCAATCTATATTCTGTTTTCTTCACCGATTCCTCTTCATCTTTTGCGTTCACAAAGGTCGTACAATACATGGACCCGACTCGCCCAAGTTTCATTGACGGCCATACAGAAACCAGACAGAGTGGCTGTTATTAAGTTCCAGGCCCACACTTACAACCAAGACCCAGTCTCACTTGGTAACAAGCCGCACAGACGAAGCTGCCAAACAGGCAGCAACATACAAATAACACACAACTGATGACATTCAATATGATTACCACACAGAAATTGATTGAGATGCAAAAATTGTGTTCCCTACAGGAAAAGGAGGTCTGGAAGGCGAAGGGGTATGGCCAAGAGTCCTCCGGACTCTGGAGAGATGGACAAGGTAAACCAGTAGCCCCCAGAGCATACCTCATAAGCTTAGGTGAGGCGGCACATGGTCTGACTCAACTACGGTAAGGAAGGTATGTGCAAATTGGTAAGAGCTTACTGGCGTGTACCAGGGTTCTCTTCTCAGGCAAGCAGGATAGCAATAACCTGTCTTACTTGCATTTGGTAAGGTAGTACTAACAGAGCCATCCCATATCCCTCCTGCAGATGGACCTTTTCAGGTAATACAAATCGAATTCGTACAGTTACCACCCTGTAGGAATTTGAATTATGAATTGGTGTGCACTGATGTTTTCTCAAACTGGGTAGAGGCATATCCTGCCGCCACAAATACTACACCTCCCCTACTCCCACCTGTACTACTCACACTGGTACACCCTCACGCCTCCCCTACTCCCACCTGTACTACTCATACTGATACACCCTCACGCCTCCCCTACCCCCACCTGTACTACTCCCACTGGTACACCCTCACACCTCCCCTACTCCCACCTGTACTACTCACACTGGTACACCCTCACACCTCCCCTACTCCCACCTGTACTACTCACACTGGTACACCCTCACACCTCCCCTACTCCCACCTGTACTACTCACACTGGTACACCCTCACACCTCCCCTACTCCCACCTGTACACCCTCACACCTCCCCTACTCCCACCTGTACTACTCACACTGGTACACCCTCACACCTCCCCTACTCCCACCTGTACTACTCACACTGGTACACCCTCACACCTCCCCTACTCCCACCTGTACCACTCGCACTGGTACACCCTCACGCCTACCCTAATCCCACCTGTACTACTCACACTGGTACACCCTCACATCCCCTACTCCCACCTGTACTACTCATACTGATACACCCTCACACCTCCCCTACTCCCACCTGTACCACTCACACTGCTACACCCTCACACCTCCCCTACTCCCACCTGTACTACTCACACTGGTACACCCCCACACCTCCCCTACTCCCACCTGTACCACTCACACTGGTACACCCTCACACCTCCCCTACTCCCACCTGTACTACTCACACTGGTACACCCTCACGCCTCCCCTACTACCACCTGTACTACTCACACTGGTACACCCTCACACCTCTCCTACTCCCACCTGTACTACTCACACTGGTATACCCTCACACCTCCCATAATCCCACCTGTACTACTCACACTGGTACACCCTCACACCTCCCCTACTCCCACCTGTACCACTCACACTGGTACACCCTCACGCCTACCCTACTCCCACCTGTACTACTCACACTGGTACACCCTCACACCTCCCCTACTCCCACCTGTACTACTCACACTGGTACACCCTCACACTTCCCCTACTCCCACCTGTACTACTCACACTGGTACACCCTCACGCCTCCCCTACTCCCACCTGTACTACTCACACTGGTACACCCTCACACCTCCCCTACTCCCACCTGTACTACTCACACTGGTACATCCTCACACCTTCCCTACTCCCACCTGTACTACTCACACTGGTACACACTCACACCTTCCCTACTCCCACCTGTACTACTCACACTGGTACACCCTCACACCTCACCTACTCCCACCTGTACTACTCACACTGGTACACCCTCACACCTTCCCTACTCCCACCTGTACTACTCACACTGGTACACACTCACACCTTCCCTACTCCCACCTGTACTACTCCCACTGGTACACCCTCACACCTACCCTACTCCCACCTGTACTACTCACACTGGTACATCCTCACACCTCCCCTATTCCCACCTGTACTACTCACACTGGCACACCCTCACACCTTCCCTACTCCCACCTGTACTACTCACACTGGTACACACTCACACCTTCCCTACTCCCACCTGTACTACTCACACTGGTACACCCTCACGCCTCCCCTACTCCCACCTGTACTACTCACACTGGTACACCCCCACACCTCCCCTACTCCCACCTGTACCACTCACACTGGTACACCCTCACACCTCCCCTACTCCCACCTGTACTACTCACACTGGTACACCCTCACGCCTCCCCTAATCCCACCTGTACTACTCACACTGGTACACCCTCACACCTCCCCTACTCCCACCTGTACCACTCACACTGGTACACCCTCACGCCTACCCTACTCCCACCTGTACTACTCACACTGGTACACCCTCACACCAACCCTACTCCCACCTGTACTACTCACACTGGTACACCCTCACACCTCCCCTACTCCCACCTGTACTACTCACACTGGTACACCCTCACACCTCCCCTACTCCCACCTGTACTACTCACACTGGTACACCCTCACACCTCCCCTATTCCCACCTGTACTACTCACACTGGTACACCCTTACACCTCCCCTACTCCCACCTGTATTACTCACACTGGTACACCCTCACACCTCCCCTACTCCCACCTGTACCACTCACACTGGTACACCCTCACACCTCCCCTACTCCCACCTGTACTACTCATACTGATACACCCTCACGCCTCCCCTACTCCCACCTGTACTACTCACACTGGTACACCCTCACGCCTCCCCTACTCCCACCTGTACTACTCATACTGATACACCCTCACGCCTCCCCTACCCCCACCTGTACTACTCCCACTGGTACACCCTCACACCTACCCTACTCCCACCTGTACTACTCACACTGGTACACCCCCACACCTCCCCTACTCCCACCTGTACCACTCACACTGGTACACCCTCACACCTCCCCTACTCCCACCTGTACTACTCACACTGGTACACCCCCACACCTCCCCTACTCCCACCTGTATTACTCACACTGGTACACCCTCACACCTCCCCTACTCCCACCTGTACCACTCACACTGGTACACCCCCACACCTCCCCTACTCCCACCTGTACCACTCACACTGGTACACCCTCACGCCTCCTCTACCCCCACCTGTACTACTACCACTGGTACACCCTCACGCCTCCCCTACTCCCACCTGTGCTACTCACACTGGTACACCCTCACACCTCCTTTACTCCCAACTGTGCTACTCCCACTGGTACACCCTCACGCCTCCCCTACTCCCACCTGTACTACTCCCACTGGTACACCCTCACACCTCCCCTACTCCCACTGGTACACCCTCACACCTCCCCTACTTCCACCTGTGCTACTCCCACTGGTACACCCTCACACACCTCCCCTACTCCCACCTGTGCTACTCCCACTGGTACACCCTCACGCCTCCCCTACTCCCACCTGTGCTACTTCCACTGGTACACCCTCACGCCTCCCCTACTCCCACTGGTACACCCTCACGACTCCCCTACTCCCACTGGTACACCCTCACACCTCCCCTACTCCCACTGGTACACCCTCACACCTCCCCTACTCCCACCTGTGCTACTTCCACTGGTACACTCTCACGCCTCCCCTACTCCCACTGGTACACCCTCACGACTCCCCTACTCCCACCTGTACTACTCCCACTGGTACACCCTCACACCTCCCCTACTCCCACCGGTACACCCTCACACTGGTACACCCTCACACCTCCCCTACTCCCACCTGTGCTACTCCCACTGGTACACCCTCACACCTCCCCTACTCCCACCTGTGCTACTTCCACTGGTACACCCTCACGCCTCCCCTACTCCCACTGGTACACCCTCACGACTCCCCTACTCCCACTGGTACACCCTCACACCTCCCCTACTCCCACTGGTACACCCTCACACCTCCCCTACTCCCACCTGTGCTACTTCCACTGGTACACTCTCACGCCTCCCCTACTCCCACTGGTACACCCTCACGACTCCCCTACTCCCACCTGTACTACTCCCACTGGTACACCCTCACACCTCCCCTACTCCCACCGGTACACCCTCACACTGGTACACCCTCACGCCTCCCCTACTCCCACCTATACTACTCACACTGGTACACCCTCACGCCTCCCCTACGCCCACTGGTACACCCTCACACCTCCCCTACTCCCACTGGTACACCCTCACGCCTCCCCTACTCCCACCTGTACTACTCCCACTGGTACACTCTCACGCCTCCCCTACTCCCACTGGTACACCCTCACGACTCCCCTACTCCCACCTGTACTACTCCCACTGGTACACCCTCACACCTCCCCTACTCCCACCGGTACACCCTCACACTGGTACACCCTCACGCCTCCCCTACTCCCACCTATACTACTCACACTGGTACACCCTCACGCCTCCCCTACTCCCACTGGTACACCCTCACACCTCCCCTACTCCCACTGGTACACCCTCACACCTCCCCTACTCCCACCTGTGCTACTCCCACTGGTACACCCTCACGCCTCCCCTACTCCCACCTGTGCTACTCCCACTGGTACACCCTCACACCTCCAAAACTCCCACCTGTACTCACACTGGTACACCCTCACACCTCCCCTACTCCCACTGGTACACCCTCACACCTCCCCTACTCCCACCTGTACTAGTCACACTGGTACACCCTCACACCTCCCCTACTCCCACCTGTGCTACTCACACTGGTACACCCTCACACCTCCCCTACTCCCACCTGTACTACTAACACTGGTACACCCTCACGCCTACCCTACCCCCACCTGTACTACTCACACTGGTACACCCTCACACCTCCCCTACTCCCACCGGTACACCCTCACACTGGTACACCCTCACGCCTCCCCTACTCCCACCTGTACTACTCACACTGGTACACCCTCACACCTCCCCTACTCCCACCGGTACACCCTCACACTGATACACCCTCACACCTCCCCTACTCCCACCGGTACACCCTCACACTGGTACACCCTCACGCCTCCCCTACTCCCACCTGTACTACTAACACTGGCACACCCTCACGCCTACCCTACTCCCACCTGTACTACTCACACTGGTACACCCTCACGCCTCCCCTACTCCCACCTGTACTACTAACACTGGCACACCCTCACGCCTACCCTACCCCCACCTGTACTACTCACACTGGTACACCCTCACACCTCCCCTACTCCCACCTGTACTACTCACACTGGTACACCCTCACACCTGTACTACTCACACCTGTACTACTCACACTGATACACCCTCACACCTCCCCTACTCCTACCTGTACTACTCACACTGGTACACCCTCACATACTCCCACCTATGCTACTCCCACTGGTACACCCTCACACCTCCCCTACTCCTACCTGTACTACTCACACTGGTACACCCTCACACCTACCCTACTCCCACCTGTACTACTCACACTGGTACACCCTCACACCTCCCCTAGTCCCACCTGTACTACTCACACTGGTACACCCTCACGCCTCCCCTACTCCCACCGGTACACCCTCACACTGGTACTTCCTCACGCCTCCCCTACTCCCACCTGTACTACTCACACTGGTACACCCTCACACCTCCCCTAGTCCCACCTGTACTACTCACACTGGTACACCCTCACGCCTCCCCTACTCCCACCGGTACACCCTCACACTGGTACTTCCTCACACCTCCCCTACTCCCACCTGTACTACTAACACTGGCACACCCTCACGCCTCCCCTACTCCCACCTGTACTACTCACACTGGTACACCCTCACACCTCCCCTACCCCCACCTGTACTACTCACACTAGTACACCCTCACGCCTCCCCTACTACCACTGGTACACCCTCACACCTCCCCTACTCCCAACTGTGCTACTCCCACTGGTACACCCTCACGCCTCCGCTACTCCTACCTGTACTACTCACACTGGTACACCCTCACAGCTCCCCTACTCCCACTGGTACACCCTCACACCTCCCCTACTCCCACCTGTACTACTCACACTGGTACATCCTCACACCTCCCCTGCTCCCACCTGTACTACTCCCACCTGTACACCCTCACACCTCCCCTACTCCCACCTGTACTACTCACACTGGTACACCCTCACACCTCCCCTACTCCCACCTGTACTACTCCCACTGGTACACCCTCACACCTCCCCTGCTCCCACCTGTACTACTCCCACCTGTACTACTCCTACTGGTATACCCTCACACCTCCCCTACTCCCACTTGTGCTACTCCCACTGGTACATCCTCACGCCTCCACTACTCCAACTGGTACACCCTCACACCTCCCCTACTCCCACCTGTACTACTCCCACCTGTACTACTCCTACTGGTACACCCTCACACCTTCCCTACTCCCACCTGTACTACTCACACTGGTACACCCTCACACCTCCCCTACTCCCACCTGTACTACTCCCACTGGTACACCCTCACAACTCCCCTACTCCCACCTGTACTACTCACACTGGTACACCCTCACACCTCCAAAACTCCCACCTGTACTCACACTGGTACACCCTCACACCTCCCCTACTCCCACTGGTACACCCTCACACCTCCCCTACTCCCACCTGTGCTAATCCCACTGGTACACCCTCACAACTCCCCTACTCCCACCTGTACTACTCACACTGGTACACCCTCACACCTCCCCTTAATTTTCCAGCCGCTGCGATTTAGTGACAAGAGTAACCCATTTGGGATGGGCAGACATCACATCTGGACCGCCTGGGTCAAACAAGTGTGTGCTTACTTTTCCATCTGGCGGTGGAGGGTCTGGGCTCAGCAGTTCCCAGTTTTTAAGACCCCCTCCAGTATCTCAGGCACTGGGTTTAAACAGCCGGATTGATGGCGGGTATTCCCTATCATCAGAGGTGCTTCCCTCACCACCCTCCTTTTTGGATGACACCACTCCCTTTATCTTTGGTGCATCAGAGAGGAGAGTGATCTGCATCAACAAAATCTGGTCTCTCGGGTCCTCACTCTCCCTCCCCAACACTATATTCCCTGGGAACTCCACCTCCATCACCTCTGGTGCATCTGGACAGTGGTTTGCCTCCCCCTCCTCCATTTTGAGTGACGTTACTCCCTCTACATCTGAGGTATCACAGGGTAGCACAATCTGCATCACCAGCCTTGCATCAGGAAACCTGGCAGGGATAGTCAGTGGCTGGGGCCCTTCTTCGGCACTTAACCACTGGGATGAATTTGGCTGCAGGGGAGCAGCGAGTATCTGTAATTCTTCTCCACGTGCTCCCCCCTCAAAAGCCTCTACGTCCTCCCTTGGGTCTGAAGTGTCTTCTACCCCCTAAAATGATAATTGCTGGGCCTCCACTAGCATAGCAAACTGGACAGCTGGTTCAGGTGCCACTGGCAGACTAGACCTCACCTGCAGCGGTGAGTCCTCGGCCCTTATCAGTTCCTTGGTACCCTTGACACCAACATCTTCTTGGTACTGGCATTCATTCACCAGTTCCTCATCTTCCATCTCTGAATGGAAAGCTTGGAAGCTGCACTTCTCCCAGGTCTATTGCTGTATCAAGCAGATCATGACTCTGGGTCTTGTCCTCTGTGTGTGGTGCATTGAGCCCTCCCACCACAGGCACCTTAGCTGACTGGTTAGTCCTTTGTAAAGGAATGCTATAACTCAGCTGTTCCCGATATATAACTTGCATAGGGTAGCACAGGGTAGCATTCACTGCACTTACCCACACTGTATGGTCCAGACTCCATGGGGTATATTTACTAAGGTCCCGATTTTGACCGAGATGCCGTTTTTTCTTCAAAGTGTCATCTCGGTCATTTATATACTATACTGGAAACTACTGAGGAGGAAAGGGATCTAGGAGTCACTATTTCAGATGACTTAAAAGCAGGTAAGCAATGTAACAAGGCAATGAGGAAGGCTAGTCAGATGCTTGGCTGCATTGGGAGAGGAATCAGCAGCAGAAAGAAAGAAGTATTAATGCCACTGTATAGGTCATTGGTACGGCCTCATCTAGAATACTGTATTCAGTTCTGGAGGCCATATCTTCTAAAGGATATTAATACATTAGAAACTGTACAAAGGAGGGCAACTAAAATGGTGCATGGCCTACATCACAAAACATACCCAGAAAGAGTAAGAAATCTCAATATGTATAGTTTGGAGCAGAGAAGGGAAAGGGGAGACATGATAGAAACTTTCAAATATATGAAGGGTTTTAACAAAGTCCAGGAGGGAAACATTCTCCAAATGAAGAGAAGCAATAGGACACGAGGACATGCACTGAGACTGGAGGGGGGGAGGTTCAGGGGAAATTTGCGGAAAAATTATTTCACAGAAAGGGTAGTGGACAAGTGGAATAGCCTCCCATCAGAGGTGGTAGAGGCTAAGACAGTAGAGCAATTTAAACATGCATGGGATAGACATAAGGATATCCTTACAAAGAAATAAGGATCAAATAAGGTTAGTGATAAAAAATAATATAAAAAAATAAAAAAAAATAAGGGGCAGACTAGATGGGCCAAGTGGTTCTTATCTGCCGACAAATTCTATGTTTCTATGTTTCTATTTACTAAGCAAAAATCACGGCAGTGATGAGGGCATTCGTAATATTTTGGAAGTCCTAGGAAAAAATCACGAATCAATACACCATCGGTCAAATACGCCTGCAATTTGCTAGAAATCGTGAATTTACTAAAAAGTGCAAAACACAAACACTGCCGACAATAGCCAAACACTGCCGTGATGAAATACAAATCGTGAAAAAGTGCTAAAAAAAAACAGACCTGCTTTTTTATCCCGTGTTTGTATAGGCATGCACGGATCCATGAGATCCGTGCATGTATTTCAGTGGGAAGGGGTGGGAAATGTTATAATTTTTCCCAAAAAAAAATGCGTGGGGTCCCCCCTCCTAAACCAAACCAGCCTCGGGCTCTTTGAGCCGGCCCTGGTTGCAAAAATATGGGAAAAAAATTGACAGGGGTTCCCCCATATTTAAGCAACCAGCATCGGGCTCTGCGCCTGGTCCTGGTTCCAAAAATACGGGGGACAAAAAGCGTAGGGGTCCCCCGTATTTTTGAAACCAGCACCGGGCTCCACTAGCTGGACAGATAATGCCACAGCCGGGGGTCAATTTTATACAGTGCCTTGCGACCGTGGCATCAAATATCCAACTAGTCACCCCTGGCCGGGGTACCCTGGGGGAGTGGGGACCCCTTCAATCAAGGGGGTCCCCCCCCCAGCCACCCAAGGGCCAGGGGTGAAGCCCGAGGCTGTCCCGGCTGCGGATGGGGGGCTGATAGCCTTTGTTGAAAGTAATGAATATTGTTTTTAGTAGCAGTACTACAAGTCCCAGCAAGCCTCCCCCGCAAGCTGGTACTTGGAGAACCACAAGTACCAGCATGCGGCGGAAAACCGGGCCCGCTGGTACCTGTAGTACTACTACTAAAAAAATACCCCAATAAAGACATTACACACACACCTTGAAAGTATAACTTTAATGCATACATACACACCACCATATACACATACTTACCTTATGTTCACACGAGGGTCGGTCCTCTTCTCCAGTAGAATCCATGGGGTACCTGTTGAAAAAATCCTACTCACCAGATCCAGTGTAGAGGGCTCCTCGGATAATCCATTTGTAATCCACGTACTTGTAAAAATAAAAAAACGGGACACCCGACCACGAACTGAAAGGGGACCCATGTTTTCACATGGTACCCCTTTCCCCGAATGCCAGAAACCCCCTCTGACTGATGTCTAAGTGGGTTTCTTCAGCCAATCAGGGAGCGCCACGTTGTGGCACCCTCCTGATCGGCTGTGTGCTCCTGCACTGTCTGACAGGCGGCACACGGCAGTGTTACAATGTAGCGCCTATGCGCTCCATTGTAACCAATGGTGGGAACTTTCTGCCCTGCGGTTGACCTAAAGTGACGTCACCACTGACCAGAAAGTTCCCACCATTGGTTACAATGGAGCGCATAGGCGCTACATTGTAACACTGCCGTGTGCCGCCTGTCAGACAGTACAGGAGCACACAGCCGATCAGGAGGGTGCTACAACGTGGCGCTCCCTGATTGGCTGATGAAACCTTCTTGGACTTAAGTCAGAGGGGGTTCCAGGCATTCGGGGAAAGGGGACCCATTTGAAAACATGGGTCCCCTTTCAGTGCGAGGTCGGGTATCCGTTTTTTTATTTTTACAAGTACGTGGTTTACAAAAGGATTTACAGAGGAGCCTAACACACTGGATTATGTGAGTATAATTTTTTCAACAGGTACACCATGGATTCTACATGGAGAAGAGCACCGACCTGCGTGTGAACATAAGGTAAGTATGTGTATATGGAGGTGTGGATGGATGTATTAAAGTTATACTTTCAAGGTGTGTGTGTGTTGTCTTTATTGGGGTATTTTTTTAGTAGTAGTACTACAGGTACCAGCGGGCCCATTTTTCCGCCGCATGCTGGTACTTGTGGTTCTCCAAGTACCAGCTTGCGGGGGAGGCTTGCTGGGCCTTGTAGTACTGCTACTAAAAACAATATCATTCACTTTCAACAAAGGCTATCAGCCTCCCATCCGCAGCCCATTGGATGGGGGGGACAGCCTCGGGCTTCACCCCTGGCCCCTGGCCCCTGGCCCTTGGGTGGCTGGGGGGGGACCCCTTGATTGAAGGGGTCCCCACTCCCCCAGGGTACCCCGGCCAGGGGTGACTAGTTGGATATTTGATGCCACGGCCGCAAGGCACTGTATAAAAGTGACCCCCGGCTGTGACATTATCTGTCCAGCTAGTGGAGCCCGGTGCTGGTTTCTAAAATACGGGGGACCCCTACGCTTTTTGTCCCCCGTATTTTTGGAACCAGGACCAGGCGCAGAGCCCGATGCTGGTTGCTTAAATATGGGGGAACCCCTGTCCATTTTTTCCCCATATTTCTGCAACCAGGATCTGCTCAAAGAGCCCGAGGCTGGTTTGGCTTAGGAGGGGGGACCCCACGCAATTGTTTTTTTACATTTAAACTTTTTTTTTTAACTAAGTGCACAATGAAGCCCAGCACGGATCTCTCAGATCCGGCCGAGATTCATTGTATTAAAGTCGGCAGTGTTTTACAAGTCACTCACGTAAAACACTGCCAAAAAAAAACGAATGACATCGACATCGGAAAACCCGAAAATGCAGAATACGGCAGCTTAGTAAATTAGTCGTAATCAATTCAAAAAGTTGCATATTTACACTTTCGATGTCATTCGTGATTGAACTTTGACCTCAAACGGGAAAATACGAATCTTAGTAAATATACCCCCATGTACGCCTTTCTGGGGATAACTGCCTCCTGGAATGATCCAACACACCTTGCTCCCTGGTCTGTTCACGCCACCTTAGAGTGGATTCCATCAGCCGACTGCTCGAGCTCTCCATCCTCTGACCCAGTCGCTGGCTTGGCAAATCTCCTCCATGCAAAACTTCAGACCCCAGGTTGTGTTGCTGGCCCATATCCTGGGGCACATCCTGATAGGACAGGGGAGTCTGTAGAGTATTGGACACTGTAGGACTGTTGTCTGGTAATCCCAGCATCTCCTTTATTACCCGCATCCGATCCTCGGGTGTTGCGCCATCTCCCAGCGCTTCTAGACGGGCCTGTAATACCTCCGGTGTCCTATCAAACTTTTCTCCAACCTTCCCCTCTCTAAGGGCTTTCAGATGGGGTTGTACTAACCCTCGGGATCCCACCTCCGATCCTCCGCTCTCCCTGCGGTTACTGGCATCGAATGTCCCGGTTGAAGGTCTCAACCATTCTGTCACTTGTTCCTCCTCATCTGACTCCTCAGAATCCTCCTCATCACCACAAGGGTGTTCTTGATCCCATTGCAGCAATTTCACAATTAGGGATTCCTTTCCATCTGTTGTGGTCACCTTAATACCTCGCGCTCGACAGACCATATGCAGGAATCTCTTGTTGAGGTTTCTGTACATTTCTGTTTCTGCCTCCATGCTGCTGACTTTCCAAACGTACCAACAACTTTTCAGCAAGATACCTGGCTACTGTGTGCCAAACTGTTTACAAGGCTCTTAGGTGCCCTCCGCTGACACCTCTCCCAGCCTTACCCAGGTAAACTGGGACTGAGTGAGCCCACTGCTGCCACCAATTGTGAAGATACGGATTCTCTGATCACTCAGGTAAACAGTTTAGTAAAGTGGCAAATGCCCTTTATTGTAAATATACACACACAGTACACAATAACATTAACAATTGTAAGCCAGGATGGTATCTTACTTACTAAGTCCCCACAGTAGTTTAGGATTACAGTCTTCTGAGGTCACATGCCAGCAGTAGTTCTGTGTCCATAATGCATCCAGACACAATCCTTACTCAGCACACTGGAAGCGCTATCCTACCAGTAGCGTTTAGAAGCCATACACCTCATTCCTCTCAGGTAAAAACTCCACTCTCTCTGTTCCAATGGGTGTGGTTCATCAAATCGACAGTATCTAGGTCGACAATGTTTAGGTCGACCACTATAGGTCGACAGTCACTAGGTCGACATGGATGGAAGGTCGACATGGTTTCTAGGTCGACATGTGCTAGGTCGACAGGTCTAAAGGTCGACATGAGGATTTTTTTTTTAATGTCGTTTTCTTCGTAGAGTGACCGGGATCCCAAATTAGTGTACCGCGTCCCCTCGCATGGCTCGCTTCGCTCGCCATGCTTCGGGCATGGTGCCTTCGCTCCGCTACCGCTTCGCACGGCACAGATTACCGTTCCAATCGTAGTCCACATGGATCGTTAAGTATGAAAAAATTCAAAAAAAGAAAAAAAATGTGAAAAACTCATGTCGACCTTTAGACCTGTCGACCTAGCACATGTCGACCTAGAAACCCTGTCGACCTTCCATCCATGTCGACCTAGTGACTGTCGACCTATAGTGGTCGACCTAAACATTGTCGACCTAGATACTGTCGATCTTCAGACCGGATCCCGTTCCAATAGCCCCTGTTTGTTATCATCAACCCTTTGTCTGTCCTACCATGAGGCAACACCTTCTGGCTCTGTATTGGGTGGGTTACGTTAAGGGGCTGGCTACAGAACAGTTTCAGATAGACCTACTTTCACATGTCCAGGCATGTCCCCTAGGCCACACTAGATGTTCACTAAATTAACCTTACTTAATCTGATTGTGTAGCCTGGAATCCATTGTGTGGGGAAGAATGAGGGGGTTGTATGGGCTGACATCTGAGACTGGCTGTATCTACCCAACAGCAAACACACAGGTTATCTGAGCAGTCACATGGGGGGAACATTATTTTACAAACTATAACACAATAACCAATACATTCACACACACACACATACACACACACACACACACACACACACACACACACACACACACACACACACACACACACATATATATATATATATATACATACACATCGTCTTATGCACTCTGTACAGTACATCAGGCTAGAGATATTATTCCCTGATAAACAAAGGACACATATAACAGAGGGATAATGTTTCACAATAATATGTAATGTCCAGTTCCACAGTTCTATTGGGAATCCAGGCAGCATGCTGTATAGGTGATAACACAGTTCTGTCCTGCCTCTTTACACTTACACACTGAATCCCAAAACAGGCTGGCAAAAAGTACTCCTCATGAGCCAGCTGGGGCTGCGTCCGTTACACTACTCACACTGGTACACCCTCACACCACCCCTACTCCCACCTGTAATACTCACACTGGTACACCCTCACACCTCCCCTACTCCCACCTGTACTACTCACACTGGTACACCCTCACACCTCCCCTACTCCCACCTGTACTACTCACACTGGTACACCCTCACACCTCCCCTACTCCCACCTGTACTACTCACACTGGTACACCCTCACACCTCACCTACTACCACCTGTACTAATCACACTGGTACATCCTCACACCTACCCTACTACCACCTGTACTACTCACACCTCCCCTACTCCCACCTGTACTACTCACACTGGTACACCCTCACACCTCCCCTACTCCCACCTGTACTACTCACACTGGTACACCCTCACACCTCACCTACTACCACCTGTACTAATCACACTGGTACATCCTCACACCTCCCCTACTCCCACCTGTACTACTCACACCTCCCCTACTCCCACCTGTACTACTCACACTGGTACACCCTCACACCTCCCCTACTCCCACCTGTACTACTCACACTGGTACACCCTCACACCTCACCTACTACCACCTGTACTAATCACACTGGTACATCCTCACACCTCCCCTACTCCCACCTGTACTACTCACACCTCCCCTACTCCCACCTGTACTACTCACACTGGTACACCCTCACACCTCCCCTACTCCCACCTGTACTACTCACACTGGTACACCCTCACACCTCCCCTACTCCCACCTGTACTACTCACACTGGTACACCCTCACACCTCCCCTACTCTCACCTGTACTACTGACACTGGTACACTCTCACACCTCCCCTACTCCCACCTGTACTACTCACAACTCCCCTACTCCCACCTGTACTACTCACACTGGTACACCCTCACACCTCCCCTACTCCCACCAGTACTACTCACACTGGTACACCCTCACACCTCCCCTACTCCCACCTGTACTACTCACACTGGTACACCCTCACACCTCCCCTACTCCCACCTGTACTACTCATACTGGTACACCCTCACACCTCCCCTACTCCCACCTGTACTACTCACACTGGTACACCCTCACACCTCCCCTACTCCCACCTGTACTACTCACACTGCTACACCCTCACACCTCCCCTACTCCCACCTGTACTACTCACACTGGTACACCCTCACACCTCCCCTACTCCCACCTGTACTACTCACACTGGTACACCCTCACACCTCCCCTACTCCCACTTGTACTACTCACACTGGTACACCCTCACACCTCCCCTACTCCCACCTGTACTACTCAAACTGGTACACCCTCACACCTCCCCTACTCCCACCTGTACTACTCACACTGGTACACCCTCACACCTCCCCTACTCCCGCCTGTACTACTCACACTGGTACACCCTCACACCTCCCCTACTCCCACCTGTACTACTCACACTGGTACACCCTCACACCTCCCCTACTCCCACCTGTACTACTGACACTGGTACACCCTCACACCTCCCCTACTCCCACCTGTACTACTCACACTGGCACATCCTCACACCTCCCCTATCCCACCTGTACTACTGACACTGGTACACCCTCACACCTCCCCTACTCCCACCTGTACTACTCACACTGGTACACCCTCACACCTCCCCTACTCCCACCTGTACTACTCACACTGGTACACCCTCACACCTCCCCTACTCCCACCTGTACTACTCACACTGGTACACCCTCACACCTCCCCTACTCCCACCTGTACTACTCACACTGGTACACCCTCACACCTCCCCTACTC
Source organism: Pseudophryne corroboree (assembly GCF_028390025.1). NCBI lineage: Eukaryota > Metazoa > Chordata > Amphibia > Anura > Myobatrachidae > Pseudophryne > Pseudophryne corroboree. The sequence continues at coordinate 32,741 of NC_086447.1, read as the reverse complement.
CCACCTGTACTACTCACACGGGTACACCCTCACACCTCCCCTACTCCCACCTCCACTACTCACACTGGTACACCCTCACACCTCCCCTACTCCCACCTGTACTACTCACACTGGTACACCCTCAAACCTCCCCTACTCCCACCTGTACTACTCACACTGGTACACCCTCACACCTCCCCTACTCCCACCTGTACTACTCACACTGGTACATCCTCACACCTCCCCTACTCCCACCTGTACTACTCACACTGGCACATCCTCACACCTCCCCTATCCCACCTGTACTACTGACACTGGTACACCCTCACACCTCCCCTACTCCCACCTGTACTACTCACACTGGTACACCCTCACACCTCCCCTACTCCCACCTGTACTACTCACACTGGTACACCCTCACACCTCCCCTACTCCCACCTGTACTACTCACACTGGCACACCCTCACACCTCCCCTACTCCCACCTGTACTACTCACACTGGTACACCCTCACACCTCCCCTACTCCCACCTGTACTACTCACACGGGTACACCCTCACACCTCCCCTACTCCCACCTCCACTACTCACACTGGTACACCCTCACACCTCCCCTACTCCCACCTGTACTACTCACACTGGTACACCCTCAAACCTCCCCTACTCCCACCTGTACTACTCACACTGGTACACCCTCACACCTCCCCTACTCCCACCTGTACTACTCACACTGGTACATCCTCACACCTCCCCTACTCCCACCTGTACTACTCACACTGGTACATCCTCACACCTACCCTACTCCCACCTGTACTACTCCCACCTGTACTACTCACACTGGTACACCCTCAAACCTCCCCTACTCCCACCTGTACTACTCACACTGGTACACCCTCACACCTCCCCTACTCCCACCTGTACTACTCACACTGGTACACCCTCACACCTCCCCTACTCCCACCTGTACCACTCAACACTGGTACACCCTCACACCTTCCCTACTCCCACCTGTACTACTCACACTGGTACACCCTCACACCTCCACTACTCCCACCTGTACTACTCACACTGGTACACCCTCACACCTCCCCTACTCCCACCTGTACTACTCACACTGGTACATCCTCACACCTCCCCTACTCCCACCTGTACTACTCACACTGGTACACCCTCACACCTCCCCTACTCCCACCTGTACCACTCACACTGGTACACCCTCACGCCTCCCCTAATCCCACCTGTACTACTCACACTGGTAAACCCTCACACCTCCCCTTCTCCCACCTGTACACCCTCACACTGGTACACCCACACCCTACTCCCACCTGTACACCCTCACACCTCCCCTACTCCCACCTGTACTACTCACACTGGTACACTCTCACACCTACGCTACTCCCACCTGTATTACTCACACTGGTACACCCTCACACCTACGCTACTCCCACCTGATTTATTCACACTGGTACACCCTCACACCTCCCCTACTTCCCCCTGTACTACTCACACTGGTACACCCTCACACCTCCCATACTTCCACCTGTACACCATCACACCTCCCCTACTCCCACCTATACTACTCACACTGGTACACCCTCACACCTCCACTACTCCCACCTGTACTACTCACACTGGTACACCCTCACACCTCCCCTACTCCCACCTGTACTACTCACACTGGTACACCCTCACACCTCCCCTACTCCCACCTGTACTACTCACACTGGTACACCCTCACACCTCCCCTACTCCCACCTGTACTACTCACACTGGTACACCCTCACACCTCCCCTACTCCCACAGGTACACCCTCACACCTCCCCTACTCCCACCTGTATTACTCACACTAGTACACCCTCACACCTACGCTACTCCCACCTGTATTACTCACACTGGTACACCCTCACACCTCCCCTACTCCCACCTGTACCACTCACACTGGTACACCCTCACGCCTCCCCTAATCCCACCTGTACTACTCACACTGGTAAACCCTCACACCTCCCCTACTCCCACCTGTACACCCTCACACTGGTACACCCACACACCTCCCCTACTCCCACCTGTACACCCTCACACCTCCACTACTCCCACCTGTACTACTCACACTGGTACACCCTCACACCTACGCTACTCCCACCTGTATTACTCACACTGGTACACCCTCACACCTACGCTACTCCCACCTGAATTATTCACACTGGTACACCCTCACACCTCCCCTACTTCCCCCTGTACTACTCACACTGGTACACCCTCACACCTCCCATACTTCCACCTGTACACCATCACACCTCCCCTACTCCCACCTATACTACTCACACTGGTACACCCTCACACCTCCACTACTCCCACCTGTACTACTCACACTGGTACACCCTCACACCTCCCCTACTCCCACCTGTACTACTCACACTGGTACACCCTCACACCTCCCCTACTCCCACCTGTACTACTCACACTGGTACACCCTCACACCTACCCTACTCCCACAGGTACACCCTCACACCTCCCCTACTCCCACCTGTATTACTCACACTAGTACACCCTCACACCTACGCTACTCCCACCTGTATTACTCACACTGGTACACCCTCACACCTCCCCTACTCCCACATATACGACTCACACTGGTACACCATCACACCTCCACTACTCCCACCTGTACTACTCACACCTCCCTTACTCCCACCTGTAGTACTCACAATGGTACATCCTCACACCTCCCCTACTCCCACCTGTACTACTCACACTGGTACACTCTCACACCTCCCCTACTCCCACCTGTACTACTCACACTGGTACACCCTCACACCTCCCCTACTACCACCTGTACTACTCACACTGGTACACCTTCAAACCTTCCCTACTCCCACCTGTACTACTCACACTGGTACACCCTCACACCTCCCCTACTCCCACCTGTACTACTCACACCTCCACTACTCCCACCTGTATCACTGACACTGGTACACCCTCACACCTCCCCTACTCCCACCTGTACTACTCACACTGGTACACTCTCACACCTCCCCTACTCCCACCTGTACTACTCACACTGGTACACCCTCACACCTCCCCTACTCCCACCTGTACTACTCACACTAGTACACCCTCACACCTTCCCTACTTCCACCTCCACTACTCACACTGGTACACCCTCACACCTCCCCTACTCCCACCTGTACTACTCACACTGGGACACCCTCACACCTCCACTACTCCCACCTGTACTACTCACACTGGTACACCCTCACACCTCCCCTACTCCCACCTGTACCACTCACACTGGTACACCCTCACGCCTCCCCTAATCCCACCTGTACTACTCACACTGGTACACCCTCACGGCTCCCCTACCCCCACCTGTACTACTCACACTGGTACACCCTCATGCCTCCCCTACTCCCACCTGTACTACTCCCATCTGTACACCCTCACACCTCCCCTACTCCCACCTGAACACCCTCACACTGGTACACCATCACACCTGCACTACTCCCACCTGTACTACTTACACTGGTACACCCTCACACCTCCCCTACTCCCACCTGTACTACTCACACTAGTACACCCTCACACCTCCCCTACTCCCACCTGTACTACTCACACTGGTACACCCTCACACCTCCCCTACTCCCACCTGTACTACTCACACTGATACACTCTCACACCTCCCCTACTCCCACCTGTACACCCTCACACCTCCCCTACTCCCACCTGTATTACTCACACTAGTACACCCTCACACCTACGCTACTCCCACCTGTATTACTCACACTGGTACACCCTCACACCTCCCCTACTCCCACAGGTACACCCTCACACCTCCCCTACTCCCACCTGTATTACTCACACTAGTACACCCTCACACCTCCCCTACTCCCACCTGTACTACTCACACTGGTACACCCTCACACCTCCCCTACTCCCACCTGTACTACTCACACTAGTACACCCTCACACCTTCCCTACTTCCACCTCCACTACTCACACTGGTACACCCTCACACCTCCCCTACTCCCACCTGTACTACTCACACTGGGACACCCTCACACCTCCACTACTCCCACCTGTACTACTCACACTGGTACACCCTCACACCTCCCCTACTCCCACCTGTACCACTCACACTGGTACACCCTCACGCCTCCCCTAATCCCACCTGTACTACTCACACTGGTACACCCTCACGGCTCCCCTACCCCCACCTGTACTACTCACACTGGTACACCCTCATGCCTCCCCTACTCCCACCTGTACTACTCCCATCTGTACACCCTCACACCTCCCCTACTCCCACCTGAACACCCTCACACTGGTACACCATCACACCTGCACTACTCCCACCTGTACTACTTACACTGGTACACCCTCACACCTCCCCTACTCCCACCTGTACTACTCACACTAGTACACCCTCACACCTCCCCTACTCCCACCTGTACTACTCACACTGGTACACCCTCACACCTCCCCTACTCCCACCTGTACTACTCACACTAGTACACCCTCACACCTCCCCTACTCCCACCTGTACTACACACACTGGTACACCCTCACACCTCCCCTACTCCCACCTGTACTACTCACACTGGTACACCCTCACACCTCCCCTACTCCCACAGGTACACCCTCACACCTCCCCTACTCCCACCTGTATTACTCACACTAGTACACCCTCACACCTACGCTACTCCCACCTGTATTACTCACACTGGTACACCCTCACACCTCCCCTACTCCCACATGTACGACTCACACTGGTACACCATCACACCTCCACTACTCCCACCTGTACTACTCACACCTCCCTTACTCCCACCTGTAGTACTCACACTGGTACATCCTCACACCTCCCCTACTCCCACCTGTACTACTCACACTGGTACACCCTCACACCTCCCCTACTACCACCTGTACTACTCACACTGGTACACCCTCACACCTCCCCTACTCCCACCTGTACTACTCACACCTCCACTACTCCCACCTGTATTACTGATACTGGTACACCCTCACACCTCCCCTACTCCCACCTGTACTACTCACACTAGTACACCCTCACACCTTCCCTACTTCCACCTCCACTACTCACACTGGTACACCCTCACACCTCCCCTACTCCCACCTGTACTACTCACACTGGTACACCCTCACACCTCCCCTACTCCCACCTGTACCACTCACACTGGTACACCCTCACGCCTCCCCTAATCCCACCTGTACTACTCACACTGGTACACCCTCACGGCTCCCCTACCCACACCTGTACTACTCACACTGGTACACCCTCATGCCTCCCCTACTCCCACCTGTACTACTCCCACCTGTACACCCTCACACCTCCGCTACTCCCACCTGAACACCCTCACACTGGTACACCATCACACCTGCACTACTCCCACCTGTACTACTTACACTGGTACACCCTCACACCTCCCCTACTCCCACCTGTACTACTCACACTAGTACACCCTCACACCTCCCCTACTCCCACCTGTACTACTGACACTGGTACACCCTCACACCTCCCCTACTCCCACCTGTACCACTCACACTGATACACCCTCACACCTCCCCTACTCCCACCTGTACCACTCACACTGGTACACCCTCACACCTCCCCTACTCTCACCTGTACCACTCACACTGGTACACCCTCACACCTCCCCTACTCCCACCTGTACCACTCACACTGGTACACCCTCACACCTCCCCTACTCCCATCTGTACTACTCACACTGGTACACCCTCACACCTCCCCTACTCCCACCTGTACTACTCACACTGGTACACCCTCACACCTCCCCTACTCCCACCTGTACCACTCACACTGGTACACCCTCACACCTCCCCTACTCCCACCTGTACTACTCACACTGGTACACCCTCACACCTCCCCTACTCCCACCTGTACTACTCACACTGGTACACCCTCACACCTCCCCTACTCCCACCTGTACTACTCACACTGGTACACCCTCACACCTCCCCTACTCCCACCTGTACTACTCACACTGGTACACCCTCACACCTCCCCTATCCCACCTGTACTACTGACACTGGTACACCATCACACCTCCCCTACTCCCACCTCCACTACTCACACTGGTACACCCTCACACCACCCCTACTCCCACCTGTACTACTTACACCTCCCCTACTCCCACCTGTACTACTCACACTAGTACACCCTCACACCTCCCCTACTCCCACCTCCACTACTCACACTGGTACACCCTCACACCTCCCCTACTCCCACCTGTACTACTCACACTGGTACACCCTCACACCTCCCCTACTCCCACCTCCACTACTCACACCTCCACTACTCTCACCTGTATCACTGACACTGGTACACCCTCACACCTCCCCTACTCCCACCTGTACCACTCACACTGGTACACCCTCACACCTCCACTACTCCTACCTGCACTACTGACATGGTACACCCTCACACCTCCCCTACTCCCACCTGTACAACTCACACTGGTACACCCTCACACCTCCCCTACTCCCACCTGTACTACTCACACTGGTACACCCTCACACCTCCCCTACGCCCACCTGTACTACTCACACTGGTACACCCTCACACCTCCCCTACTCCCACCTGAACACCCTCACACTGGTACACCATCACACCTGCACTACTCCCACCTGTACTACTCACACTGGTACACACTCACACCTCCCCTACTCCCACCTGTACTACTCACACTAGTATACCCTCACACCTCCCCTACTCCCACCTGTACTACTCACACTGGAACACTCTCACACCTACCCTACTCCCACCTGTACTACTCACACTGGTACACCCTCACACCTCCCCTACTCCCACCTGTACTACTCACACTGGTACACCCTCACACCTCTCCTACTTCCACCTGTACTACTCACACTGGTACACCCTCACACCTCCCCTACTCCTACCTGTACTACTCACACCTCCACTACTCCCACCTGTATCACTGACATTGGTACACCCTCACACCTCCCCTACCCCCACCTGTACTACTCACACTGGTACACCCTCACACCTCCCCTACTCCCACCTATACTACTCACACTGGTACACCCTCACACCTCCCCTACTCCCACCTGTACTACTCACACTGGTACACCCTCACACCTCCCCTACTCCCACTTGTACTACTCACACTGGTACACCCTCACACCTCCACTACTCCCACCTGCACTACTGACATGGTACACCCTCACACCTCCCCTACTCCCACCTGTACACCATAACACCTCCACTACTCCCACCTGTACTACTCACACTGGTACACCCTCACACCTCCCCTACTCCCACCTGTACTACTCACACTGGTACACCCTCACACCTCCCCTACTCCCACCTGTACTACTCACACTGGTACACCCTCACACCTCCCCTACTCCCACCTGTACTACTCACACTGGTACCTCCTCACACCTCCACTACTCCCACCTGTACTACTCACACTGGTACACCCTCACACCTCCCCTACTCCCACCAGTACTACTCACACTGGTACACCCTCACACCTCCCCAACTCCCACCTGTACTACTCACACTGGTACACCCTCACACCTCACCTACTCCCACCTGTACTACTCACACTGGTACACCCTCACACCTCCCCTACTCCCACTTGTACTACTCACACTGGTACACCCTCACACCTCCACTACTCCCACCTGCACTACTGACATGGTACACCCTCACACCTCCCCTACTCCCACCTGTACACCATAACACCTCCACTACTCCCACCTGTACTACTCACACTGGTACACCCTCACACCTCCCCTACTCCCACCTGTACTACTCACACTGGTACACCCTCACACCTCCCCTACTCCCACTTGTACTACTCACACTGGTACACCCTCACACCTCCACTACTCCCACCTGCACTACTGACATGGTACACCCTCACACCTCCCCTACTCCCACCTGTACAACTCACACTGGTACACCCTCACACCTCCCCTACTCCCACCTGTACTACTCACACTGGTACACCCTCACACCTCCCCTACGCCCACCTGTACTACTCACACTGGTACACCCTCACACCTCCCCTACTCCCACCTGAACACCCTCACACTGGTACACCATCACACCTGCACTACTCCCACCTGTACTACTCACACTGGTACACACTCACACCTCCCCTACTCCCACCTGTACTACTCACACTAGTATACCCTCACACCTCCCCTACTCCCACCTGTACTACTCACACTGGAACACTCTCACACCTACCCTACTCCCACCTGTACTACTCACACTGGTACACCCTCACACCTCCCCTACTCCCACCTGTACTACTCACACTGGTACACCCTCACACCTCTCCTACTTCCACCTGTACTACTCACACTGGTACACCCTCACACCTCCCCTACTCCTACCTGTACTACTCACACCTCCACTACTCCCACCTGTATCACTGACATTGGTACACCCTCACACCTCCCCTACCCCCACCTGTACTACTCACACTGGTACACCCTCACACCTCCCCTACTCCCACCTATACTACTCACACTGGTACACCCTCACACCTCCCCTACTCCCACCTGTACTACTCACACTGGTACACCCTCACACCTCCCCTACTCCCACTTGTACTACTCACACTGGTACACCCTCACACCTCCACTACTCCCACCTGCACTACTGACATGGTACACCCTCACACCTCCCCTACTCCCACCTGTACACCATAACACCTCCACTACTCCCACCTGTACTACTCACACTGGTACACCCTCACACCTCCCCTACTCCCACCTGTACTACTCACACTGGTACACCCTCACACCTCCCCTACTCCCACCTGTACTACTCACACTGGTACACCCTCACACCTCCCCTACTCCCACCTGTACTACTCACACTGGTACCTCCTCACACCTCCACTACTCCCACCTGTACTACTCACACTGGTACACCCTCACACCTCCCCTACTCCCACCAGTACTACTCACACTGGTACACCCTCACACCTCCCCAACTCCCACCTGTACTACTCACACTGGTACACCCTCACACCTCACCTACTCCCACCTGTACTACTCACACTGGTACACCCTCACACCTCCCCTACTCCCACTTGTACTACTCACACTGGTACACCCTCACACCTCCACTACTCCCACCTGCACTACTGACATGGTACACCCTCACACCTCCCCTACTCCCACCTGTACACCATAACACCTCCACTACTCCCACCTGTACTACTCACACTGGTACACCCTCACACCTCCCCTACTCCCACCTGTACTACTCACACTGGTACACCCTCACACCTCCCCTACTCCCACTTGTACTACTCACACTGGTACACCCTCACACCTCCACTACTCCCACCTGCACTACTGACATGGTACACCCTCACACCTCCCCTACTCCCACCTGTATACCATAACACCTCCACTACTCCCACCTGTACTACTCACACTGGTACACCCTCACACCTCCCCTACTCCCACCTGTACTACTCACACCTCCACTACTCCCACCTGTATCACTGACACTGGTACACCCTCACACCTCCCCATCTCCCACCTGTACCACTCACACTGGTACACCCTCACACCTCCCCTACTCCCACCTGTACAACTCACACTGGTACACCATCACACCTCCCCTACTCCCACCTGTACTACTCACACTGGTACACCCTCACACCTCCCCTACGCCCACCTGTACTACTCACACTGGTACACCCTCACACCTCCCCTACTCCCACTTGTACTACTCACACTGGTACACCCTCACACCTCCCCTACTCCCATCTGTACTACTCACACTAGTACACCCTCACACCTCCCCTACTCCCACCTGTACTACTCACACTAGTACACCCTCACACCTCCCCTACTCCCACCTGTACCACTCACACTGGTACACCCTCACACCTCCCCTTCTCCCACCTGTACTACTCACACTGGTACACCCTCACACCTCCCCTACTCCCACCTGTACTACTCACACTGGTACACCCTCACACCTCCCCTACTCCCACCTGTACTACTCACACTGGTACACCCTCACACCTCCCCTACTCCCAGCTGTACTACTCACACTGGTACACCCTCACACCTCCCCTATCCCACCTGTACTACTGACACTGGTACACCCTCACACCTCACCTACTCCCACCTGTACTACTCACACTGGTACACCCTCACACCTCCCCTACTCCCACTTGTACTACTCACACTGGTACACCCTCACACCTCCACTACTCCCACCTGCACTACTGACATGGTACACCCTCACACCTCCCCTACTCCCACCTGTACACCATAACACCTCCACTACTCCCACCTGTACTACTCACACTGGTACACCCTCACACCTCCCCTACTCCCACCTGTACTACTCACACTGGTACACCCTCACACCTCCCCTACTCCCACTTGTACTACTCACACTGGTACACCCTCACACCTCCACTACTCCCACCTGCACTACTGACATGGTACACCCTCACACCTCCCCTACTCCCACCTGTATACCATAACACCTCCACTACTCCCACCTGTACTACTCACACTGGTACACCCTCACACCTCCCCTACTCCCACCTGTACTACTCACACCTCCACTACTCCCACCTGTATCACTGACACTGGTACACCCTCACACCTCCCCATCTCCCACCTGTACCACTCACACTGGTACACCCTCACACCTCCCCTACTCCCACCTGTACAACTCACACTGGTACACCATCACACCTCCCCTACTCCCACCTGTACTACTCACACTGGTACACCCTCACACCTCCCCTACGCCCACCTGTACTACTCACACTGGTACACCCTCACACCTCCCCTACTCCCACTTGTACTACTCACACTGGTACACCCTCACACCTCCCCTACTCCCATCTGTACTACTCACACTAGTACACCCTCACACCTCCCCTACTCCCACCTGTACTACTCACACTAGTACACCCTCACACCTCCCCTACTCCCACCTGTACCACTCACACTGGTACACCCTCACACCTCCCCTTCTCCCACCTGTACTACTCACACTGGTACACCCTCACACCTCCCCTACTCCCACCTGTACTACTCACACTGGTACACCCTCACACCTCCCCTACTCCCACCTGTACTACTCACACTGGTACACCCTCACACCTCCCCTACTCCCAGCTGTACTACTCACACTGGTACACCCTCACACCTCCCCTATCCCACCTGTACTACTGACACTGGTACACCCTCACACCTCCCCTACTCCCACCTGTACCACTCACACTGGTACACCCTCACACCTCCCCTACTCCCACCTGTACTACTCACACTGGTACACCATCACACCTCCCCTACTCCCACCTCCACTACTCACACTGGTACACCCTCACACCACCCCTACTCCCACCTGTACTACTTACACCTCCCCTACTCCCACCTGTACTACTCACACTAGTACACCCTCACACCTCCCCTACTCCCACCTCCACTACTCACACTGGTACACCCTCACACCTCCCCTACTCCCACCTGTACTACTCACACTGGTACACCCTCACACCTCCCCTACTCCCACCTCCACTACTCACACCTCCACTACTCCCACCTGTATCACTGACACTGGTACACCCTCACACCTCCCCATCTCCCACCTGTACTACTCACACTGGTACACCCTCACACCTCCACTACTCCTACCTGCACTACTGACATGGTACACCCTCACACCTCCCCTACTCCCACCTGTACAACTCACACTGGTACACCCTCACACCTCCCCTACTCCCACCTGTACTATTCACACTGGTACACCCTCACACCTCCCCTACGCCCACCTGTACTACTCACACTGGTACACCCTCACACCTCCCCTACTCCCACCTGAACACCCTCACACTGGTACACCATCACACCTGCACTACTCCCACCTGTACTACTCACACTGGTACACACTCACACCTCCCCTACTCCCACCTGTACTACTCACACTGGTACACCCTCACACCTCCCCTACTCCCACCTGTACTACTCACACTGGTACACCCTCACACCTCCCCTACTCCCACCTGTACTACTCACACTGGTACACCCTCACACCTCCCCTATCCCACCTGTACTACTGACACTGGTACACCATCACACCTCCCCTACTCCCACCTCCACTACTCACACTGGTACACCCTCACACCACCCCTACTCCCACCTGTACTACTTACACCTCCCCTACTCCCACCTGTACTACTCACACTAGTACACCCTCACACCTCCCCTACTCCCACCTCCACTACTCACACTGGTACACCCTCACACCTCCCCTACTCCCACCTGTACTACTCACACTGGTACACCCTCACACCTCCCCTACTCCCACCTCCACTACTCACACCTCCACTACTCTCACCTGTATCACTGACACTGGTACACCCTCACACCTCCCCTACTCCCACCTGTACCACTCACACTGGTACACCCTCACACCTCCACTACTCCTACCTGCACTACTGACATGGTACACCCTCACACCTCCCCTACTCCCACCTGTACAACTCACACTGGTACACCCTCACACCTCCCCTACTCCCACCTGTACTACTCACACTGGTACACCCTCACACCTCCCCTACGCCCACCTGTACTACTCACACTGGTACACCCTCACACCTCCCCTACTCCCACCTGAACACCCTCACACTGGTACACCATCACACCTGCACTACTCCCACCTGTACTACTCACACTGGTACACACTCACACCTCCCCTACTCCCACCTGTACTACTCACACTAGTATACCCTCACACCTCCCCTACTCCCACCTGTACTACTCACACTGGAACACTCTCACACCTACCCTACTCCCACCTGTACTACTCACACTGGTACACCCTCACACCTCCCCTACTCCCACCTGTACTACTCACACTGGTACACCCTCACACCTCTCCTACTTCCACCTGTACTACTCACACTGGTACACCCTCACACCTCCCCTACTCCTACCTGTACTACTCACACCTCCACTACTCCCACCTGTATCACTGACATTGGTACACCCTCACACCTCCCCTACCCCCACCTGTACTACTCACACTGGTACACCCTCACACCTCCCCTACTCCCACCTATACTACTCACACTGGTACACCCTCACACCTCCCCTACTCCCACCTGTACTACTCACACTGGTACACCCTCACACCTCCCCTACTCCCACTTGTACTACTCACACTGGTACACCCTCACACCTCCACTACTCCCACCTGCACTACTGACATGGTACACCCTCACACCTCCCCTACTCCCACCTGTACACCATAACACCTCCACTACTCCCACCTGTACTACTCACACTGGTACACCCTCACACCTCCCCTACTCCCACCTGTACTACTCACACTGGTACACCCTCACACCTCCCCTACTCCCACCTGTACTACTCACACTGGTACACCCTCACACCTCCCCTACTCCCACCTGTACTACTCACACTGGTACCTCCTCACACCTCCACTACTCCCACCTGTACTACTCACACTGGTACACCCTCACACCTCCCCTACTCCCACCAGTACTACTCACACTGGTACACCCTCACACCTCCCCAACTCCCACCTGTACTACTCACACTGGTACACCCTCACACCTCACCTACTCCCACCTGTACTACTCACACTGGTACACCCTCACACCTCCCCTACTCCCACTTGTACTACTCACACTGGTACACCCTCACACCTCCACTACTCCCACCTGCACTACTGACATGGTACACCCTCACACCTCCCCTACTCCCACCTGTACACCATAACACCTCCACTACTCCCACCTGTACTACTCACACTGGTACACCCTCACACCTCCCCTACTCCCACCTGTACTACTCACACTGGTACACCCTCACACCTCCCCTACTCCCACTTGTACTACTCACACTGGTACACCCTCACACCTCCACTACTCCCACCTGCACTACTGACATGGTACACCCTCACACCTCCCCTACTCCCACCTGTATACCATAACACCTCCACTACTCCCACCTGTACTACTCACACTGGTACACCCTCACACCTCCCCTACTCCCACCTGTACTACTCACACCTCCACTACTCCCACCTGTATCACTGACACTGGTACACCCTCACACCTCCCCATCTCCCACCTGTACCACTCACACTGGTACACCCTCACACCTCCCCTACTCCCACCTGTACAACTCACACTGGTACACCATCACACCTCCCCTACTCCCACCTGTACTACTCACACTGGTACACCCTCACACCTCCCCTACGCCCACCTGTACTACTCACACTGGTACACCCTCACACCTCCCCTACTCCCACTTGTACTACTCACACTGGTACACCCTCACACCTCCCCTACTCCCATCTGTACTACTCACACTAGTACACCCTCACACCTCCCCTACTCCCACCTGTACTACTCACACTAGTACACCCTCACACCTCCCCTACTCCCACCTGTACCACTCACACTGGTACACCCTCACACCTCCCCTTCTCCCACCTGTACTACTCACACTGGTACACCCTCACACCTCCCCTACTCCCACCTGTACTACTCACACTGGTACACCCTCACACCTCCCCTACTCCCACCTGAACTACTCACACTGGTACACCCTCACACCTCCCCTACTCCCAGCTGTACTACTCACACTGGTACACCCTCACACCTCCCCTATCCCACCTGTACTACTGACACTGGTACACCCTCACACCTCACCTACTCCCACCTGTACTACTCACACTGGTACACCCTCACACCTCCCCTACTCCCACTTGTACTACTCACACTGGTACACCCTCACACCTCCACTACTCCCACCTGCACTACTGACATGGTACACCCTCACACCTCCCCTACTCCCACCTGTACACCATAACACCTCCACTACTCCCACCTGTACTACTCACACTGGTACACCCTCACACCTCCCCTACTCCCACCTGTACTACTCACACTGGTACACCCTCACACCTCCCCTACTCCCACTTGTACTACTCACACTGGTACACCCTCACACCTCCACTACTCCCACCTGCACTACTGACATGGTACACCCTCACACCTCCCCTACTCCCACCTGTATACCATAACACCTCCACTACTCCCACCTGTACTACTCACACTGGTACACCCTCACACCTCCCCTACTCCCACCTGTACTACTCACACCTCCACTACTCCCACCTGTATCACTGACACTGGTACACCCTCACACCTCCCCATCTCCCACCTGTACCACTCACACTGGTACACCCTCACACCTCCCCTACTCCCACCTGTACAACTCACACTGGTACACCATCACACCTCCCCTACTCCCACCTGTACTACTCACACTGGTACACCCTCACACCTCCCCTACGCCCACCTGTACTACTCACACTGGTACACCCTCACACCTCCCCTACTCCCACTTGTACTACTCACACTGGTACACCCTCACACCTCCCCTACTCCCATCTGTACTACTCACACTAGTACACCCTCACACCTCCCCTACTCCCACCTGTACTACTCACACTAGTACACCCTCACACCTCCCCTACTCCCACCTGTACCACTCACACTGGTACACCCTCACACCTCCCCTTCTCCCACCTGTACTACTCACACTGGTACACCCTCACACCTCCCCTACTCCCACCTGTACTACTCACACTGGTACACCCTCACACCTCCCCTACTCCCACCTGTACTACTCACACTGGTACACCCTCACACCTCCCCTACTCCCAGCTGTACTACTCACACTGGTACACCCTCACACCTCCCCTATCCCACCTGTACTACTGACACTGGTACACCCTCACACCTCCCCTACTCCCACCTGTACCACTCACACTGGTACACCCTCACACCTCCCCTACTCCCACCTGTACTACTCACACTGGTACACCATCACACCTCCCCTACTCCCACCTCCACTACTCACACTGGTACACCCTCACACCACCCCTACTCCCACCTGTACTACTTACACCTCCCCTACTCCCACCTGTACTACTCACACTAGTACACCCTCACACCTCCCCTACTCCCACCTCCACTACTCACACTGGTACACCCTCACACCTCCCCTACTCCCACCTGTACTACTCACACTGGTACACCCTCACACCTCCCCTACTCCCACCTCCACTACTCACACCTCCACTACTCCCACCTGTATCACTGACACTGGTACACCCTCACACCTCCCCATCTCCCACCTGTACTACTCACACTGGTACACCCTCACACCTCCACTACTCCTACCTGCACTACTGACATGGTACACCCTCACACCTCCCCTACTCCCACCTGTACAACTCACACTGGTACACCCTCACACCTCCCCTACTCCCACCTGTACTATTCACACTGGTACACCCTCACACCTCCCCTACGCCCACCTGTACTACTCACACTGGTACACCCTCACACCTCCCCTACTCCCACCTGAACACCCTCACACTGGTACACCATCACACCTGCACTACTCCCACCTGTACTACTCACACTGGTACACACTCACACCTCCCCTACTCCCACCTGTACTACTCACACTGGTACACCCTCACACCTCCCCTACTCCCACCTGTAATACTCACACTGGAACACTCTCACACCTACCCTACTCCCACCTGTACTACTCACACTGGTACACCCTCACACCTCCCCTACTCCCACCTGTACTACTCACACTGCTACACCCTCACACCTCCCCTACTCCTACCTGTACTACTCACACTGGTACACCCTCACACCTCCCCTACTCCTACCTGTACTACTCACACCTCCACTACTCCCACCTGTATCACTGACATTGGTACACCCTCACACCTCCCCTACCCCCACCTGTACTACTCATACTGGTACACCCTCACACCTCCCCTACTCCCACCTATACTACTCACACTGGTACACCCTCACACCTCCCCTACTCCCACCTGTACTACTCACACTGGTACACCCTCACACCTCCCCTACTCCCACTTGTACTACTCACACTGGTACACCCTCACACCTCCACTACTCCCACCTGCACTACTGACATGGTACACCCTCACACCTCCCCTACTCCCACCTGTACACCATAACTCCTCCACTACTCCCACCTGTACTACTCACACTGGTACACCCTCACACCTCCCCTACTCCCACCTGTACTACTCACACTGGTACACCCTCACACCTCCCCCTACTCCCACCTGTACTACTCACACTGGTACACCCTCATACCACCCCTACTCCCACCTGTACTACTCACACTGCTACACCCTCACACCTCCCCTACTCCCACCTGTACTACTCACACTGGTACACCCTCACACCTCCCCTACTACCACCTGTACTACTCACACTGGTACACCCTCACACCTCCCCTACTCCCACCTGTACTACTCACACTGGTACACCCTCACACCTCCCCTACTCCCACCTGTACTACTCACACTGCTACACCCTCACACCTCCCCTACTCACACTGGTACACCCTCACACCTCCCCTACTACCACCTGTACTACTCACACTGGTACACCCTCACACCTCCCCTACTCCCACCTGTACTACTCACACTGGTACACCCTCACACCTCCCCTACTACCACCTGTACTACTCACACTGGTACACCCTCACACCTTCCCTACTCCCACCTGTACTACTCACACTGGTACACCCTCACACCTCCCCTACTCCCACCTGTACTACTCACACTGGTACACCCTCACACCTCCCCTACTACCACCTGTACTACTCACACTGGTACACCCTCACACCTCCCCTACTACCACCTGTACTACTCACACTGGTACACCCTCACACCTACCCTACTCCCACCTGTACCTCCACACTGGTACACCCTCACACCTCCCCTACTCCCACCTGTACTACACACACTGGTACACCCTCACACCTACCCTACTCCCACCTGTACCTCCACACTGGTACACCCTCACACCTCCCCTACTCCCACCTGTACTACTCACACTGGTACACCCTCACACTCCCACATCAAACCCTGTTCCCACCTCTCTGATGCTGTGATCACTGTATAACAATAGACGTTACATACAGAGAAGACACGTGGCTTACCCCTGCTGCACACGTGGGTACAGTCCAGTAACAGCCTCGGCTGCAGAGTTAAAACCCAGATATTTGGCGACATCTTTACTGACAAACACCTGGAAAGACAGGAGGGAGAACAGGTAACAGTGTCCTGTATACAGTGCCAGACAGGTGCAGCTCACTAATTACAGTGTATTATTCTAGCCAGGTGACCCTACTCTGCCAGACTCTGCGCTACTGCTGTGTGACCGTCCTGAGTGGGTGCACTCCGCCTCTCACGTTACATAGCGGATGATGACAGGAGCGTTATTACACTGTGTACATACAGATCTGTATCTACACTCTGCCACGTTACATAGCGGATGGTGACAGGAGCGTTATTACACTGTACATACAGATCTGTATCTACACTCTGCCACGTTACATAGCGGATGATGACAGGAGTGTTATTACACGGTACATACAGATCTGTATCTACACTCTGCCACGTTACATAGCGGATGATGACAGGAGCGTTATTACACTGTACATACAGATCTGTATCTACACTCTGCCACGTTACATAGCGGATGATGACAGGAGCGTTATTACACTGTGTACATACAGATCTGTATCTACACTCTGCCACGTTACATAGCGGATGATGACAGGAGCGTTATTACACTGTGTACATACAGATCTGTATCTACACTCTGCCACGTTACATAGCGGATGATGACAGGAGCGTTATTACACTGTACATACAGATCTGTATCTACACTCTGCCACGTTACATAGCGGATGATGACAGGAGCGTTATTACACTGTACATACAGATCTGTATCTACACTCTACCACGTTACATAGCGGATGATGACAGGAGCGTTATTACACTGTGTACATACAGAACTGTATCTACACTCTACCACGTTACATAGCGGATGATGACAGGAGCGTTATTACACTGTGTACATACAGAACTGTATCTACACTCTACCACGTTACATAGCGGATGATGACAGGAGCGTTATTACACTGTGTACATACAGATCTGTATCTACACTCTACCACGTTACATAGCGGATAATGACAGGAGCGTTATTACACTGTGTACATACAGATCTGTATCTACACTCTGCCACGTTACATAGCGGATGATGACAGGAGCGTTATTACACTGTACATACAGATCTGTATCTACACTCTGCCACGTTACATAGCGGATGATGACAGGAGCGTTATTACACTGTGTACATACAGATCTGTATCTACACTCTGCCACGTTACATAGCGGATGATGACAAGAGCGTTATTACACTGTGTACATACAGATCTGTATCTACACTCTGCCACGTTACATAGCGGATGATGACAGGAGCGTTATTACACTGTGTACATACAGATCTGTATCTACACTCTGCCACGTTACCTAGCGGATGATGACAGGAGCGTTATTACACTGTACATACAGATCTGTATCTACACTCTGCCACGTTACATAGCGGATGATGACAGGAGCGTTATTACACTGTATACATACAGATCTGTATCTACACTCTGCCACGTTACATAGCGGATGATGACAGGAGCGTTATTACACTGTGTACATACAGATCTGTATCTACACTCTGCCACGTTACATAGCGGATGATGACAGGAGCGTTATTACACTGTGTTCATACAGATCTGTATCTACACTCTGCCACGTTACATAGCGGATGATGACAGGAGCGTTATTACACTGTACATACAGATCTGTATCTACACTCTGCCACGTTACATAGCGGATGATGACAGGAGCGTTATTACACTGTACATACAGATCTGTATCTACACTCTGCCACGTTACATAGCGGATGATGACAGGAGCGTTATTACACTGTACATACAGATCTGTATCTACACTCTGCCACGTTACATAGCGGATGATGACAGGAGCGTTATTACACTGTACATACAGATCTGTATCTACACTCTGCCACGTTACATAGCGGATGATGACAGGAGCGTTATTACACTGTGCATACAGATCTGTATCTACACTCTGCCACGTTACATAGCGGATGATGACAGGAGCGTTATTACACTGTACATACAGATCTGTATCTACACTCTGCCACGTTACATAGCGGATGATGACAGGAGCGTTATTACACTGTGCATACAGATCTGTATCTACACTCTGCCACGTTACATAGCGGATGATGACAGGAGCGTTATTACACTGTACATACAGATCTGTATCTACACTCTGCCACGTTACATAGCGGATGATGACAGGAGCGTTATTACACTGTGTACATACAGATCTGTATCTACACTCTGCCACGTTACATAGCGGATGATGACAGGAGCGTTATTACACTGTACATACAGATCTGTATCTACACTCTGCCACGTTACATAGCGGATGATGACAGGAGCGTTATTACACTGTGTACATACAGATCTGTATCTACACTCTGCCACGTTACATAGCGGATGATGACAGAAGCGTTATTACACTGTACATACAGATCTGTATCTACACTCTGCCACGTTACATAGCGGATGATGACAGGAGCGTTATTACACTGTGTACATACAGATCTGTATCTACACTCTGCCACGTTACATAGCGGATGATGACAGGAGCGTTATTACACTGTACATACAGATCTGTATCTACACTCTGCCACGTTACATAGCGGATGATGACAGGAGTGTTATTACACTGTGTACATACAGATCTGTATCTACACTCTGCCACGTTACATAGCGGATGATGACAGGAGTGTTATTACACTGTGTACATACAGATCTGTATCTACACTCTGCCACGTTACATAGCGGATGATGACAGGAGTGTTATTACACTGTACATACAGATCTGTATCTACACTCTGCCACGTTACATAGCGGATGATGACAGGAGCGTTATTACACTGTGTACATACAGAACTGTATCTACACTCTGCCACGTTACATAGCGGATGATGACAGGAGCGTTATTACACTGTGTACATACAGATCTGTATCTACACTCTGCCACGTTACATAGCGGATGATGACAGGAGCGTTATTACACTGTACATACAGATCTGTATCTACACTCTGCCACGTTACATAGCGGATGATGACAGGAGCGTTATTACACTGTGTACATACAGATCTGTATCTACACTCTGCCACGTTACATAGCGGATGATGACAGGAGCGTTATTACACTGTACATACAGATCTGTATCTACACTCTGCCACGTTACATAGCGGATGATGACAGGAGTGTTATTACACTGTACATACAGATCTGTATCTACACTCTGCCACGTTACATAGCGGATGATGACAGGAGCGTTATTACACTGTACATACAGATCTGTATCTACACTCTGCCACGTTACATAGCGGATGATGACAGGAGTGTTATTACACTGTGTACATACAGATCTGTATCTACACTCTGCCACGTTACATAGCGGATGATGACAGGAGCGTTATTACACTGTACATACAGATCTGTATCTACACTCTGCCACGTTACATAGCGGATAATGACAGGAGCGTTATTACACTGTGTACATACAGATCTGTATCTACACTCTGCCACGTTACATAGCGGATGATGACAGGAGCGTTATTACACTGTACATACAGAACTGTATCTACACTCTGCCACGTTACATAGCGGATGATGACAGGAGCGTTATTACACTGTATACATACAGATCTGTATCTACACTCTGCCACGTTACATAGCGGATGATGACAGGAGCGTTATTACACTGTGTACATACAGATCTGTATCTACACTCTACCACGTTACATAGCGGATGATGACAGGAGCGTTATTACACTGTACATACAGATCTGTATCTACACTCTGCCACGTTACATAGCGGATGATGACAGGAGCGTTATTACACTGTGTACATACAGATCTGTATCTACACTCTGCCACGTTACATAGCGGATGATGACAGGAGCGTTATTACACTGTACATACAGATCTGTATCTACACTCTGCCACGTTACATAGCGGATGATGACAAGAGCGTTATTACACTGTGTACATACAGATCTGTATCTACACTCTGCCACGTTACATAGCGGATGATGACAGGAGCATTATTACACTGTGTACATACAGATCTGTATCTACACTCTGCCACGTTACATAGCGGATGATGACAGGAGCGTTATTACACTGTACATACAGATCTGTATCTACACTCTGCCACGTTACATAGCGGATGGTGACAGGAGCGTTATTACACTGTACATACAGATCTGTATCTACACTCTACCACGTTACATAGCGGATGATGACAGGAGCGTTATTACACTGTGTACATACAGATCTGTATCTACACTCTGCCACGTTACATAGCGGATGATGACAGGAGCGTTATTACACTGTACATACAGATCTGTATCTACACTCTGCCACGTTACATAGCGGATGATGACAGGAGCGTTATTACACTGTGTACATACAGATCTGTATCTACACTCTGCCACGTTACATAGCGGATGATGACAAGAGCGTTATTACACTGTGTACATACAGATCTGTATCTACACTCTGCCACGTTACATAGCGGATGATGACAGGAGCGTTATTACACTGTGTACATACAGATCTGTATCTACACTCTGCCACGTTACATAGCGGATGATGACAGGAGCGTTATTACACTGTACATACAGATCTGTATCTACACTCTGCCACGTTACATAGCGGATGATGACAGGAGTGTTATTACACTGTACATACAGATCTGTATCTACACTCTGCCACGTTACATAGCGGATGATGACAGGAGCGTTATTACACTGTACATACAGATCTGTATCTACACTCTGCCACGTTACATAGCGGATGATGACAGGAGCGTTATTACACTGTGTACATACAGATCTGTATCTACACTCTGCCACGTTACATAGCGGATGATGACAGGAGCGTTATTACACTGTGTACATACAGATCTGTATCTACACTCTGCCACGTTACATAGCGGATGATGACAGGAGCGTTATTACACTGTACATACAGATCTGTATCTACACTCTGCCACGTTACATAGCGGATGATAACAGAAGCGTTATTACACTGTGTACATACAGATCTGTATCTACACTCTGCCACGTTACATAGCGGATAAGGACAGGAGCGTTATTACACTGTACATACAGATCTGTATCTACACTCTGCCACGTTACACAGCGGATGGTGACAGGAGCGTTATTACACGGTGTACATACAGATCTGTATCTACACTCTGCCACGTTACATAGCGGATGATGACAGGAGCGTTATTACACTGTGTACATACAGATCTGTATCTACACTCTGCCACGTTACATAGCGGATGATGACAGGAGCGTTATTACACTGTACATACAGATCTGTATCTACACTCTGCCACGTTACATAGCGGATGATGACAGGAGCGTTATTACACTGTACATACAGATCTGTATCTACACTCTGCCACGTTACATAGCGGATGATGACAGGAGCGTTATTACACTGTGTACATACAGATCTGTATCTACACTCTGCCACGTTACATAGCGGATGGTGACAGGAGCGTTATTACACGGTGTACATACAGATCTGTATCTACACTCTGCCACGTTACATAGCGGATGATGACAGGAGCGTTATTACACTGTGTACATACAGATCTGTATCTACACTCTGCCACGTTACATAGCGGATGATGACAGGAGCGTTATTACACTGTGTACATACAGATCTGTATCTACACTCTGCCACGTTACATAGCGGATGATGACAGGAGCGTTATTACACTGTACATACAGATCTGTATCTACACTCTGCCACGTTACATAGCGGATGATGACAGGAGCGTTATTACACTGTACATACAGATCTGTATCTACACTCTGCCACGTTACATAGCGGATGATGACAGGAGCGTTTTTACACTGTGTACATACAGATCTGTATCTACACTCTGCCACGTTACATAGCGGATGATGACAGGAGCGTTATTACACTGTACATACAGATCTGTATCTACACTCTGCCACGTTACATAGCGGATGATGACAGGAGCGTTATTACACTGTGTACATACAGATCTGTATCTACACTCTGCCACGTTACATAGCGGATAAGGACAGGAGCGTTATTACACTGTGTACATACAGATCTG
Organism: Pseudophryne corroboree; assembly: GCF_028390025.1. Taxonomy (NCBI): domain Eukaryota; kingdom Metazoa; phylum Chordata; class Amphibia; order Anura; family Myobatrachidae; genus Pseudophryne; species Pseudophryne corroboree. The sequence continues at coordinate 8,540 of NC_086447.1, read as the reverse complement.
TATCTACACTCTGCCACGTTACATAGCGGATGATGACAGGAGCGTTATTACACTGTACATACAGATCTGTATCTACACTCTGCCACGTTACATAGCGGATGATGACAGGAGCGTTATTACACTGTGTACATACAGATCTGTATCTACACTCTGCCACGTTACATAGCGGATGATGACAGGAGCGTTATTACACTGTACATACAGATCTGTATCTACACTCTGCCACGTTACATAGCGGATGATGACAGGAGCGTTATTACACTGTGTACATACAGATCTGTATCTACACTCTGCCACGTTACATAGCGGATGATGACAGGAGCGTTATTACACTGTACATACAGATCTGTATCTACACTCTGCCACGTTACATAGCGGATGATGACAGGAGCGTTATTACACTGTGTACATACAGATCTGTATCTACACTCTGCCACGTTACATAGCGGATGATGACAGGAGCGTTATTACACTGTGTACATACAGATCTGTATCTACACTCTGCCACGTTACATAGCGGATGATGACAAGAGCGTTATTACACTGTACATACAGATCTGTATCTACACTCTGCCACGTTACATAGCGGATGATGACAGGAGCGTTATTACACTGTGTACATACAGATCTGTATCTACACTCTACCACGTTACATAGCGGATGATGACAGGAGCGTTATTACACTGTGTACATACAGATCTGTATCTACACTCTGCCACGTTACATAGCGGATGATGACAGGAGCGTTATTACACTGTACATACAGATCTGTATCTACACTCTGCCACGTTACATAGCGGATGATGACAGGAGCGTTATTACACTGTACATACAGATCTGTATCTACACTCTGCCACGTTACACAGCGGATGATAACAGGAGCGTTATTACACTGTACATACAGATCTGTATCTACACTCTGCCACGTTACATAGCGGATGGTGACAGGAGCGTTATTACACTGTGTACATACAGATCTGTATCTACACTCTGCCACGTTACATAGCGGATGATGACAGGAGCGTTATTACACTGTACATACAGATCTGTATCTACACTCTGCCACGTTACATAGCGGATGATGACAGGAGTGTTATTACACTGTACATACAGATCTGTATCTACACTCTGCCACGTTACATAGCGGATGATGACAGGAGCGTTATTACACTGTACATACAGATCTGTATCTACACTCTGCCACGTTACATAGCGGATGATGACAGGAGCGTTATTACACTGTGTACATACAGATCTGTATCTACACTCTGCCACGTTACATAGCGGATGATGACAGGAGTGTTATTACACTGTACATACAGATCTGTATCTACACTCTGCCACGTTACATAGCGGATGATGACAGGAGCGTTATTACACTGTACATACAGATCTGTATCTACACTCTGCCACGTTACATAGCGGATGATGACAGGAGCGTTATTACACTGTACATACAGATCTGTATCTACACTCTGCCACGTTACATAGCGGATGATGACAGGAGCGTTATTACACTGTGTACATACAGATCTGTATCTACACTCTGCCACGTTACATAGCGGATGGTGACAGGAGCGTTATTACACTGTACATACAGATCTGTATCTACACTCTGCCACGTTACATAGCGGATGGTGACAGGAGCGTTATTACACTGTACATACAGATCTGTATCTACACTCTGCCACGTTACATAGCGGATGATGACAGGAGCGTTATTACACTGTGTACATACAGATCTGTATCTACACTCTGCCACGTTACATAGCGGATGATGACAGGAGCGTTATTACACTGTACATACAGATCTGTATCTACACTCTGCCACGTTACATAGCGGATGATGACAGGAGCGTTATTACACTGTGTACATACAGATCTGTATCTACACTCTGCCACGTTACATAGCGGATGATGACAGGAGCGTTATTACACTGTACATACAGATCTGTATCTACACTCTGCCACGTTACATAGCGGATGATGACAGGAGCGTTATTACACTGTACATACAGATCTGTATCTACACTCTGCCACGTTACATAGCGGATGATGACAGGAGCGTTATTACACTGTACATACAGATCTGTATCTACACTCTGCCACGTTACATAGCGGATGATGACAGGAGCGTTATTACACTGTACATACAGATCTGTATCTACACTCTGCCACGTTACATAGCGGATGATGACAGGAGCGTTATTACACTGTACATACAGATCTGTATCTACACTCTGCCACGTTACATAGCGGATGATGACAGGAGCGTTATTACACTGTGTACATACAGATCTGTATCTACACTCTGCCACGTTACACAGCGGATGATGACAGGAGTGTTATTACACTGTACATACAGATCTGTATCTACACTCTGCCACGTTACATAGCGGATGATGACAGGAGCGTTATTACACTGTGTACATACAGATCTGTATCTACACTCTGCCACGTTACATAGCGGATGATGACAGGAGCGTTATTACACTGTACATACAGATCTGTATCTACACTCTGCCACGTTACATAGCGGATGATGACAGGAGCGTTATTACACTGTGTACATACAGATCTGTATCTACACTCTGCCACGTTACATAGCGGATGATGACAGGAGCGTTATTACACTGTGTACATACAGATCTGTATCTACACTCTGCCACGTTACATAGCGGATGATGACAGGAGCGTTATTACACTGTGTACATACAGATCTGTATCTACACTCTGCCACGTTACATAGCGGATGATGACAGGAGCGTTATTACACTGTGTACATACAGATCTGTATCTACACTCTACCACGTTACATAGCGGATGGTGACAGGAGCGTTATTACACTGTACATACAGATCTGTATCTACACTCTGCCACGTTACATAGCGGATGATGACAGGAGCGTTATTACACGGTGTACATACAGATCTGTATCTACACTCTGCCACGTTACATAGCGGATGATGACAGGAGCGTTATTACACTGTACATACAGATCTGTATCTACACTCTGCCACGTTACACAGCGGATGATAACAGGAGCGTTATTACACTGTACATACAGATCTGTATCTACACTCTGCCACGTTACATAGCGGATGATGACAGGAGCGTTATTACACTGTACATACAGATCTGTATCTACACTCTGCCACGTTACATAGCGGATGATGACAGGAGCGTTATTACACTGTGTACATACAGATCTGTATCTACACTCTGCCACGTTACATAGCGGATGATGACAGGAGCGTTATTACACTGTACATACAGATCTGTATCTACACTCTGCCACGTTACATAGCGGATGATGACAGGAGCGTTATTACACTGTACATACAGATCTGTATCTACACTCTGCCACGTTACATAGCGGATGATGACAGGAGCGTTATTACACTGTGTACATACAGATCTGTATCTACACTCTGCCACGTTACATAGCGGATGATGACAGGAGCGTTATTACACTGTACATACAGATCTGTATCTACACTCTGCCACGTTACATAGCGGATGGTGACAGGAGCGTTATTACACTGTGTACATACAGATCTGTATCTGCACTCTGCCACGTTACATAGCGGATGATGACAGGAGCGTTATTACACTGTGTACATACAGATCTGTATCTACACTCTGCCACGTTACACAGCGGATGATGACAGGAGCGTTATTACACTGTGTACATACAGATCTGTATCTACACTCTGCCACGTTACATAGCGGATGATGACAGGAGCGTTATTACACTGTACATACAGATCTGTATCTACACTCTGCCACGTTACATAGCGGATGATGACAGGAGCGTTATTACACTGTGTACATACAGATCTGTATCTACACTCTGCCACGTTACATAGCGGATGATGACAGGAGCGTTATTACACTGTACATACAGATCTGTATCTACACTCTGCCACGTTACATAGCGGATGATGACAGGAGCGTTATTACACTGTGTACATACAGATCTGTATCTACACTCTGCCACGTTACATAGCGGATGATGACAGGAGCGTTATTACACTGTACATACAGATCTGTATCTACACTCTGCCACGTTACACAGCGGATGATAACAGGAGCGTTATTACACTGTACATACAGATCTGTATCTACACTCTGCCACGTTACATAGCGGATGATGACAGGAGCGTTATTACACTGTACATACAGATCTGTATCTACACTCTGCCACGTTACATAGTGGATGGTGACAGGAGCGTTATTACACTGTGTACATACAGATCTGTATCTACACTCTGCCACGTTACATAGCGGATGATGACAGGAGTGTTATTACACTGTACATACAGATCTGTATCTACACTCTGCCACGTTACATAGCGGATGATGACAGGAGCGTTATTACACTGTACATACAGATCTGTATCTACACTCTGCCACGTTACATAGCGGATGATGACAGGAGCGTTATTACACTGTACATACAGATCTGTATCTACACTCTGCCACGTTACATAGCGGAAGATGACAGGAGCGTTATTACACTGTGTACATACAGATCTGTATCTACACTCTGCCACGTTACATAGCGGATGATGACAGGAGCGTTATTACACTGTGTACATACAGATCTGTATCTACACTCTGCCACGTTACATAGCGGATGATGACAGGAGTGTTATTACACTGTACATACAGATCTGTATCTACACTCTGCCACGTTACATAGCGGATGGTGACAGGAGCGTTATTACACTGTGTACATACAGATCTGTATCTACACTCTGCCACGTTACATAGCGGATGATGACAGGAGCGTTATTACACTGTGTACATACAGATCTGTATCTACACTCTGCCACGTTACATAGCGGATGATGACAGGAGCGTTATTACACTGTACATACAGATCTGTATCTACACTCTACCACGTTACATAGCGGATGGTGACAGGAGCGTTATTACACTGTACATACAGATCTGTATCTACACTCTACCACGTTACATAGCGGATGATGACAGAAGCGTTATTACACTGTACATACAGATCTGTATCTACACTCTGCCACGTTACATAGCGGATGATGACAGGAGCGTTATTACACTGTACATACAGATCTGTATCTACACTCTGCCACGTTACATAGCGGATGATGACAGGAGCGTTATTACACTGTACATACAGATCTGTATCTACACTCTGCCACGTTACATAGCGGATGATGACAGGAGCGTTATTACACTGTACATACAGATCTGTATCTTCACTCTGCCACGTTACATAGCGGATGATGACAGGAGTGTTATTACACTGTGTACATACAGATCTGTATCTACACTCTACCACGTTACATAGCGGATGGTGACAGGAGCGTTATTACACTGTACATACAGATCTGTATCTACACTCTGCCACGTTACATAGCGGATAAGGACAGGAGCGTTATTACACTGTGTACATACAGATCTGTATCTACACTCTGCCACGTTACATAGCGGATGATGACAGGAGTGTTATTACACTGTACATACAGATCTGTATCTACACTCTGCCACGTTACATAGCGGATGATGACAGGAGTGTTATTACACTGTGTACATACAGATCTGTATCTACACTCTGCCACGTTACATAGCGGATGATGACAGGAGTGTTATTACACTGTGTACATACAGATCTGTATCTACACTCTACCACGTTACATAGCGGATGGTGACAGGAGCGTTATTACACTGTACATACAGATCTGTATCTACACTCTGCCACGTTACATAGCGGATAAGGACAGGAGCGTTATTACACTGTGTACATACAGATCTGTATCTACACTCTGCCACGTTACATAGCGGATGATGACAGGAGTGTTATTACACTGTACATACAGATCTGTATCTACACTCTGCCACGTTACATAGCGGATGATGACAGGAGTGTTATTACACTGTGTACATACAGATCTGTATCTACACTCTGCCACGTTACATAGCAGATGATGACAGGAGTGTTATTACACTGTACATACAGATCTGTATCTACACTCTGCCACGTTACATAGCGGATGATGACAGGAGTGTTATTACACTGTGTACATACAGATCTGTATCTACACTCTGCCACGTTACATAGCGGATGGTGACAGGAGCGTTATTACACTGTACATACAGATCTGTATCTACACTCTACCACGTTACATAGCGGATGATGACAGAAGCGTTATTACACTGTACATACAGATCTGTATCTACACTCTGCCACGTTACATAGCGGATGATGACAGGAGCGTTATTACACTGTGTACATACAGATCTGTATCTACACTCTGCCACGTTACATAGCGGATGATGACAGAAGCGTTATTACACTGTACATACAGATCTGTATCTACACTCTGCCACGTTACATAGCGGATGATGACAGAAGCGTTATTACACTGTACATACAGATCTGTATCTACACTCTGCCACGTTACATAGCGGATGATGACAGAAGCGTTATTACACTGTACATACAGATCTGTATCTACACTCTGCCACGTTACATAGCGGATGATGACAGAAGCGTTATTACACTGTACATACAGATCTGTATCTACACTCTGCCACGTTACATAGCGGATGATGACAGGAGCGTTATTACACTGTGTACATACAGATCTGTATCTACACTCTGCCACGTTACATAGCGGATGATGACAGGAGCGTTATTACACTGTACATACAGATCTGTATCTACACTCTGCCACGTTACATAGCGGATGGTGACAGGAGCGTTATTACACTGTACATACAGATCTGTATCTACACTCTGCCACGTTACATAGCGGATGATGACAGGAGCGTTATTACACTGTACATACAGATCTGTATCTACACTCTGCCACGTTACATAGCGGATGATGACAGGAGCGTTATTACACTGTGTACATACAGATCTGTATCTACACTCTGCCACGTTACATAGAGGATGATGACAGGAGCGTTATTACACTGTGTACATACAGATCTGTATCTACACTCTACCACGTTACATAGCGGATGATGACAGGAGCGTTATTACACTGTGTTCATACAGATCTGTATCTACACTCTGCCACGTTACATAGCGGATGATGACAGGAGCGTTATTACACTGTGTACATACAGATCTGTATCTACACTCTGCCACGTTACATAGCGGATGATGACAGGAGCGTTATTACACCGTGTACATACAGATCTGTATCTACACTCTGCCACGTTACATAGCGGATGATGACAGGAGCGTTATTACACTGTACATACAGATCTGTATCTACACTCTGCCACGTTACATAGCGGATGATGACAGGAGCGTTATTACACTGTGTACATACAGATCTGTATCTACACTCTGCCACGTTACATAGCGGATGATGACAGGAGCGTTATTACACTGTGTACATACAGATCTGTATCTACACTCTGCCACGTTACATAGCGGATGATGACAGGAGCGTTATTACACTGTACATACAGATCTGTATCTACACTCTACCACGTTACATAGCGGATGATGACAGGAGCGTTATTACACTGTGTACATACAGATCTGTATCTACACTCTGCCACGTTACATAGCGGATGATGACAGGAGCGTTATTACACTGTACATACAGATCTGTATCTACACTCTGCCACGTTACATAGCGGATGGTGACAGGAGCGTTATTACACTGTACATACAGATCTGTATCTACACTCTGCCACGTTACATAGCGGATGATGACAGGAGCGTTATTACACTGTGTACATACAGATCTGTATCTACACTCTGCCACGTTACATAGTCGGATGGATGACAGGAGCGTTATTACACTGTGTACATACAGATCTGTATCTACACTCTGCCACGTTACATAGCGGATGATGACAGGAGCGTTATTACACTGTACATACAGATCTGTATCTACACTCTGCCACGTTACATAGCGGATGATGACAGGAGCGTTATTACACTGTACATACAGATCTGTATCTACACTCTGCCACGTTACATAGCGGATGATGACAGGAGCGTTATTACACTGTGTACATACAGATCTGTATCTACACTCTGCCACGTTACATAGCGGATGATGACAGGAGCGTTATTACACTGTGTACATACAGATCTGTATCTACACTCTGCCACGTTACATAGCGGATGATGACAGGAGCGTTATTACACTGTACATACAGATCTGTATCTACACTCTGCCACGTTACATAGCGGATGATGACAGGAGCGTTATTACACTGTGTACATACAGATCTGTATCTACACTCTGCCACGTTACATAGCGGATGATGACAGGAGCGTTATTACACTGTATACATACAGATCTGTATCTACACTCTGCCACGTTACATAGCGGGATGATGACAGGAGCGTTATTACACTGTACATACAGATCTGTATCTACACTCTACCACGTTACATAGCGGATGATGACAGGAGCGTTATTACACTGTACATACAGATCTGTATCTACACTTTGCCACGTTACATAGCGGAAGATGACAGGAGCGTTATTACACTGTACATACAGATCTGTATCTACACTCTG
>NW_026967594.1:319461-366000 GCF_028390025.1 Pseudophryne corroboree | reverse complement strand
TTCCTATCATGCAACGGCGAATCCCTTAGTCCTGGAACTGTTTAAACTATTGATACTCGCTGATGTGGTGCAAGGGAGTTATATCTAAAATGTACACTATTTGGGTTAAATATGTAATGTTCTAATAAACCTCTACGCGCTCACAAACTCCGTCGTAAATACCCATATCACGCGCATGATCGCAGGAGCGATCCTACGCAAATTGCGGATATGTGCACGCACGGCGGATTGAGTGCACGCGCAGCAGGCATGTGCATGGGGTTAGTACAGGGCATATGCATTACAATATTTTTCGACTTTTACATTTGTTAATACCAGGTATAAGATTGCATTGTACCTGGTGGGTTCCTCAATTAGTTGAACTAAGTAGTTATCATTAAGTGTGTTTAAGAACCTATTACCCCTAGCAGTATCACATGAATCGTTTTTCCAGTTTTTCTCTGGATATTTAAAATCTCCCATCACTACCATGTCTCCTACTCCTGCTGCTCTTTCAATTTGCTTCAGTAACAATTCCTCGTTAGATACATTAATACCAGGCGGCCTGTAGCATACTCCTAATACTACCTTTTTTATTCCCTTTTAGCCACATGCAATTTCTACCCCATAGCATCTCGACCGTATCTACAGTCTCCTCCTGCAAATCCTCCCATATATCAGTTTTTAAAAATGGTTTTACGTAAAGGCACACCCCTCCACCCTTAAGTTGCCTTAAGTTTCTTGCCTAATTCCCTATAGTCTTTTTTTAAGGACATCCCACCTTCTGCTGACTTTGTCATTGGTGCCAACATGCACAAAGACCACCGGGTCTTTCCCAGCCCCTCCCAACAATCTATCTACCCGGTCCGCGATGTGCCGCACTAGAGCACCCGGGAGACAACAGACTGTACGGCGATCATGGTCCGGGTAGCAGATTGCTCTATCTGCCTTCCTGATGATAGAGTCCCCCTACCACCACCATCTGACTAGGTACCTCACTATCTTTTGTCCCAACTGTGCCAGAGGGGCTGCTCCTCTGGATGCTAGAGGGAGCAGTCCCCTCCTCCACCGTCATTTCCTCAGTATCATCCTCCGAATCTTCGTCCTGCCGTGCAAATTTATTCGGTTTGATAGTCCGAAGATGTCGAGGTCAACAAGTATCCAGCCAAGAGTCATTACCTTCACTATCTTTATGCACTACTTTCTCCGACTGATCCTCCCTGGTGAATACTGAGGAAAAAAATTGTTCAGTATTTCCGCTTTTATTTTATCATTGTTTATTAAAGCTCCCAATTCATCTTTTAATGGGCCTACGTTCTCCTTCTTTAACCTTTTACTGTTTATGTATTTATAAAACGGTTTAGGATTGCTTTTACTCTCTCTAGCGATTTGCTTTTTGTTTACAATTTTTGCTGCGATTATTACTTTTTTGCATTTTTTATTGCATTCCTTGTAATGCTGGAATGACTCCTCCCCTCCATTAGATTTAAATGTTTTGAAAGCACGCCTCTTTTTAGCCATTGCTTCTTTGACCTCCTTATTAAGCCACATTGGTTTGTTTTTAGTACTCCATGCTCATGGGAATGAATTTGTGAATATGAGCATAGGAATGAATTTGTGAATATTGCTATCAAGCAACCCTTTCAAAGCATCCCACATTACTGTTGTGTCTTTACCATGAAACAAAACTTCCCAATCAATCTCGTTTAGTGCCTGTCTCAGCATATTGAAATTAGCTTTTCTAAGGTTAAATGTTTTAGTTGTTCCCTTATAGCTGTTTCTTGATACTGATGTCGAATGTGATCATATAGTGGTCACTGTTTCCCAAAGTCTCCCCAACTTTAGTGTTTTATATAATGTCCACATTATTGGTAATAACTAGGTCCAGAATAGTTTTACCTCTAACCATATAAAAACATCGATGTATATTTTATTTCTAAAATAATTAAGATCTGGTGTGGTCACAACACCCTCAACTGCATACCAATTATAATTTAATAATTCTCATTCGTAAAATTAAGTGTGCTGATTAGAATAATGTCCAGACCGGCAATATATTATGCCACAGATTCAGTCCGTAATAGGATCCTTTATATTAATTTACACCCAATGATAGAAGGACACCGGTGTTTTCATCCAGAAACTGTGCACCACAAATAAGTACAGTCACAGGTACCTTTGCTCACTCTGTCCCTTGTGCTTGTAATACGGGACCTGTTTGCAAGTTTGAGGAGCTTTAAGTGTGACCCGAGCGTCCCCGGAATTACACGGTGTAATGGACAACTGTTACCTGTGCGTTGTAGCGGTGTGGTGCATATGTGAAACAGCTTCTGTGTCCGTGCAGCAGGGTGAAGAAAGGTTTCCGTACGGGCAGCCCGACAGTTCTCACGAGGGGGCTAATACTGTTGCTCAACCCACTTCAGCAGTCAGCCGCCTCGCTACTCCGGCTTCCAAAGATCACTGTTCTCTCCGACACTGTGTGAATATAATTTCCACGATTTGCTCGTAGCAGGTGCCAAGTGCTCTGGAGATGCCGGGGGACGGTCTGGACAATTCAGCAGTCAGCAGTCACTTAAACAAGGAGTCCTAGACGCGTTTCGTAACATCCAGTTACTTCTTCCATAGGCGGTACCGCACCGGTGTCCTTCTATCATTGGGTGTAAATTAATATAAAGGATCCTATTACGGACTGAATCTGTGGCATAATATATTGCCGGTCTGGACATTATTCTAATCAGCACACTTAATTTTACGAATGAGCATTATTAAATTATAATTGGTATGCAGTTGAGGGTGTTGTGACCACACCAGATCTTAATTATTTTAGAAATAAAATATACATCGATGTTTTTACATGGTTATATGTTTAAATAAATATTTACAATTAAGAATGGTGTGGAACAATTAATTGGTTCTATAGCGCGACCTCTTTTCCATTTAAATCATAATTGCTTTATTGAAGCCATTAGAGACAGGCTTCTGGGGTCTGACGAAATAGAACCATTTTTCTTATGATCACAAGGTGGCAGAATTTTATACAACATTTATCATTTATATCGCTTGCGCCATCAGGTATAATCTTTTCTAGTTTTACCTCTAGTTGGGTCCTCGACTAATTGAGTCAAGTATAGATCCTTTAATGTATTTAAGAACCTGCTGCTCCTAGTTTTTACACAAGAATCGTTACTCCAATTTATATCAGGATAGTTAAAATCCCCTAACACTAGGATGTCCCCCATTCCCGCAGCTTTTTCAGTTTGATGTAAGAGTTGTTCCTCGTCATGTACACTAATATCTGGTTACTTGTAGCACGTGCCAATGACTAGTTTCTTTACCTCTGTGCCCCCACTTGTGATCTCACCCCATAGCGACTCCACGTTATCTCCAGCCTCCCTGAAAATACCCTCTATTAAGTTTGGTTTTAGAGATGGTTTAGGAAAGAGACATACCCCTCCTCCCCTTTTGGTAGCCCTGTCCCTCCTGAAAAGAGAATATCCCTCCAAATTCGCAACCCAGTCGTGAGAGTCGTCCCACCATGTTTCCGTAATACCTATAATATCATACTGAGACTTTGATACAAGCCATTCCAATTCCCCCATTTTACCCGATAGGCTTCTTGCATTCACAAGCATACATCTTAGCTTAGCCTCTCCATTACCCGTGTTTTAGTGGTATCTTATCTATATTTACAAGAGCCTTTCTAGACTTACCTTTACTGACTGTTATTCTACTCCCTCCCTTTCCACCCCATCATGCTTAATACAGACTTCCTCACTACTATCTCTATCTGACCTATTAAGACTTTCTAACCCCCCCCCCTGATGTTAGTATCCTCCCTTATGCTATGCACATTACATTCTATATACCGTATTGCTGAGCCATATACGTCATTAGGTGATAAATTGGGAATATCTTGGGCAATACCTGTGTCAGTATTTCCGGTGTCAATACCCATGCAAATACCCTTGCCATCTGACCTTATGCTCCCTACTTCTCCACCCCCAAATTGTTCACTACCCCCATCCTTACTGCTCTCCCTAATTAACCCGCAGCTTCTAGCTAAACCCTCCCCCCAGGCTCTTAGTTTAAAAGCTCCTCCAACCTTCTAACCATCCTGCCCCCCAGCACTGCAGCCTCCTCCTCATTCAGTTGCAATCAATTGCGACAAAGATGGCGCCTGACTGAGAAGTCCGCCCAGTATTCCAGGAACACAAACCTTCCTACATCAGTCTCTAAGCCACACATTTACCTCCCTAATCTCCCTCTGCCTCCCTGGGCTAGCGCATGTCACTGTTAATATTTCAGATAATATTACCCTAGATGTTGTCACAACTGAGGGCCTGAGCTGACGGGAGGCAGCCTCAGTTGTAGGGGCTGAGATGTACCGGAACCTGGGAGGTTGTATCAGACCCCTGGACATGTAAGTAACATGAATAATAACTGCCCGAAGGCGTGACCACGACAACTTAGATAAAAGTCAATGATGTTTATTATGACAACTCCGCATCACAGCAGCAATAAAAGAAAACGTAAAAGTCAGCAAAGAATAAATACAGTTCCTGAGTACTACAGCATGGCAGGAGCCACAGGGCACTGGTAGTGTGAGATAGTTCTTATGATCTTCTAGATGGAAAGTCCTTACCAGGCCCGGCTGTAGCAATGGAGATAACCCAGGATTGTACCAGCTGGTGTTCCAGGAAGAGCTGGGTTGCTGAAGGTAAAACAGCTGCTGTGGATACTGGCTGGAACCAGACTGTTGTTAGCACGGAGTGGATACTGGCTGGAACCAGTTAAATAATAAATGAACTTTGGGAGCGATGAAATGTGAACTGAAATGTAGAACTTGAGAGCGGAGAAATAATAATTCCAGTGGAGAGTGGTAAAGTGTAGAAAGGACACCGGCCCTTTAAGGGAAGCTGTACTCTGCTGGAAGCTGAGGCTGGAAGCAGGTAGTGTTGTAGCTGGAAACAGATGAATCCACAATGGATTGGAGAGTCAGGCTACACCGCAGGTGGAATGCTGGTGCGGGTCTCTATGGTGGAAGTCTTGAGACAGGAGCTGGAACCTGGAAGACAATCATAGAAGAGAGACAAACAGGAACTAGGTTTGACAACCAAAGCACTGACGTCTTCCTTGCTCAGGTACAGCTTACTTATACCTGCAGCAAGGAAGGGGTTGGCTAGGCAATTATGCAAATCAACAACACAGACAGCAGATTGGTGGAAATGATCAGATGACAGAATCCAAGACGGCTGCGCCCATGCAGACACTTGGAAGGAAGTTTGGTTTGTAATCCATGTGGTCTGGGAAACAGTAATGGCGGCGCCGGCCACCGGAGACAGGAGACGCCAGGCTGATAGATGCACATTTAACCACGCGGGCACAGCGGAGGCCGCGGCTGATGAAAAGACCACTCTGCATGTGGAAACTCAGGAACAGCGGAATCCGGTCCTGGAACGCTGAGCCCGCCTTAGGAGGCATCTGAAGGGTAAGTAATGGCGTCCAGATACCCGGATCGTGACAGCACCCCCCCCTTTAGGAGTGGCCCCAGGACACTTCTTAGGCTTTAAAGGAAACTTTGCGTGGAAATTTCGGACCAAGGCAGGAGCATGGACGTCAGAGGCATTGGTCCAAGAGCGTTCTTCAGGACCATAGCCCTTCCAGTCAATGAGATACTGAAGTTGACCGTAACGGTGACGTGAGTCCAGGATCTTGGCCACTTCATACTCAATGCCTCGTTGAGTTTGGACTTTCGGAGTTGGTGGAAGTGAGGAATGAAACCGATTCAAGATTAGCGGTTTCAACAGGGAAACATGGAATGTCCTGGGTATTTTTAAGAAGGGAGGTAACTGGAGTCTGTAAGCAACAGGATTGATGACTTGATCAATTTTAAAAGGACCGATGTAGCGAGGTGCAAACCTCATACTGGGAACTCAACCTCAAATTCTTCGTGGATAACCATACCCGATCACCCACCTTGAGAGCAGGAACTGCGCGACGCTTCTTATCCGCAAACTTCTTGTACCTGAACGATGCCTTGAGCAGAGCAGATCGTACGCTCTTCCAGATATTGGCAAACTGATGCAAGGTGATATCCACTGCGGGAACAGAAGTTGCTGGAAGCGGTTGGAACTCAGGGACTTTAGGGTGGAATCCAAAGTTGGTGAAGAATGGTGTTGAGGAAGATGAAGAATGATACTGGTTGTTATGACAGAACTCGGCCCAGGGAAGTAATTGAACCCAGTCATCTTGAGAGGAGGACACATAGATGCGGAGGAAGGCCTCCAAGTCCTGATTCACCCTCTCAGTTTGACCATTGGTCTGAGGATGGTAAGCCGTGGAAAACTTTAACTTGACTTGGAGGACTTGACATAAACTTTGCCAGAATTTGGCTGTGAATTGAACTCCTCGATCTGAGATAATTTCTTCTGGAAGACCGTGGAGTCGGAAGATCTCTTGTATGAATACTTGAGCCAACTTGGAAGCTGACGGAAGACCGGTGAGAGGAATGAAGTGTGCCATCTTGGTGAACCGGTCAACTACCACCCAGATGGTATTGAACTTGTTGCACATGGGCAAATCTGTAATAAAATCCATCGACAAATGGGTCCATGGTCGACGGGGAACAGATAGTGGAACCAGTTGCCCCGCAGGCGACTGGCGGGATACTTTATGTTGAGCACACTTTGGGCAAGATGCAATAAACTCCAAAACGTCCTTTTTCAGAGTTGGCCACCAATAGGACCTAGAGATAAACTCCAGGGTTTTTTGGATACCTGTATGTCCGGCAAAACGGGAAGCATGGGCCCAATGCATGAGCTTCTTCCTTAGTGTCGGCTTCACAAAACTTTTCCCTGATGGGGGCGTAGAGTCCATCCCTACCGTGGAGAATGCCAACGGATTTAGAATAGGATGCTTGTCTGAAGACTCTGACTCATTTTCTTGCTCCCATGAGCGGGAAAGGGCATCGGCCTTGCGATTCTGAGAGCCCGGACAGAACTGGAGTTTAAAGTCGAACCTGGAAAAGAAAAGTGCCCATCTGGCCTGACGAGGGTTGAGACATTGTGCGCCTTTTAGATATAGAAGGTTCTTGTGGTCTGTAAGGATGGTGATTGAATGAGAAGCTCCCTCCAACAGATATCTCCACTCCTCTAGAGCGAGCTTGATGGCTAGCAACTCCTGGTCGCCAATGGCATAGTTGCGCTCCGCTGGGGAGAACTTCCGTGAGAAGAAACTGCAAGGATGTAAATGACCATCTTTAGCCCTCTGAGATAACACCGCTCCTACTCCAACGGAGGAGGCATCCACCTCTAAGATGAAAGGAGAGTCGATGTCAGGCTGTTTCAGGACAGGTGCAGAGATGAACCTCTGTTTTAAAAGATGAAAAGCTTGCATGGCTTCTTCAGACCACTTGGACGGGTTAGCACCCTTCTTGGTGAAAGCAGTAATAGGCGCCACAATGGTGGAAAAGTCTCGTATAAACTTTCGGTAATAATTGGCGAACCCTAAGAACCTCTGGACCCCTTTGAGGGTTAAGGGTACCGGCCAATTCTGGATTGCTTGTAGTTTCTCAGGATCCATCTCTAGTCCGGAACCGGACACAATGTACCCTAGAAACGGAATGGACTTGACTTCAAAGACGCATTTCTCTAATTTGCAGTAGAGATGATTGACACGGAGACGGGACAGAACCTCCTTTACCCAGAAACGATGTTCCTCTAAATCGTTGGCAAAAATGAGGATATCATCTAGATAGACCACGACATGACGGTATAGAATGTCTCTGAAGATCTCATTGACGAAATGCTGGAAGACAGCTGGAGCATTGCTCAATCCGAAGGGCATGACGAGGTACTCATAATGTCCGTCACGGGTGTTAAATGCGGTCTTCCACTCGTCACCCTCACGGATCCGGATGAGATTGTATGCACCTCTCAGGTCCAGCTTTGTAAAGATGGTAGCTCCGCTAACTCTGTCAAAGAGCTCAGTAATCAGGGGTAAAGGATAGCGGTTCTTGATGGTAATGTCGTTCAAACCTCTGTAGTCGATGCACGGCCGCAGACCACCATCTTTCTTCTTTACAAAAAAGAAGCCTGCGCCGGCTGGAGAAGAAGAAGGTCGAATGAACCCCTTTGCTAGGTTCTCTTTAATGTATTCCTCCATAGAATGTGTCTCGGGGAGAGACAACGGATGAGTTCGGCCTCGAGGTGGAACCTTCCCTGGAACGAGATCAATCGGGCAGTCCCATTCTCTATGAGGAGGAAGGATATCAGCAGAAGCTTTACTGAACACATCCGTGAAATCTTGATATGGAGGAGGTGGAACATCAGACGACCTGGGGGAGGAAGAACAGACAGGCAACACTTTAAACAAACATGTCTTAGTACAGGAGGAACCCCATGCCAGGATTTGCGTAGTCGTCCAATCAATTGTAGGATTGTGAAGACGGAGCCATGGAAGGCCCAGGACCACAGGATGTGTGGCTCTTGGAATCACTAAAAATGAAATAAGTTCGGAATGAAGAACTCCCACTCTCAGACGAACTGGTAGAGTCCTTAGAGAAATAACTGTATCAAAAATTTTACTGCCATCCACAGCAGTTAAGGAAAAGGACGAAGGAAGTCTCTCGGTGGGTAGGGACCACCGTTTAACATAGGCTTCAGTAATAAAGTTCCCAGCTGCTCCGGAATCCAGGAGGGCAATGACGTTCTGATAACGTTGAGCAACTTGAAGCGAGACTGGGAGGTTACAATCTTGAGGAGATGGAGAGGAGATCATTACTCCTAGCCGGCCCTCTCCTTGGCGAGCTAGGATTTGGAGTTTCCCGGACGTTTGGGACAGGCATTAATGGTGTGAGACGGAGCTGCACAATACAGACAGAGAAACTCGGAGAGACGTCTTCGGCGCTCAGCAGGAGTTAAACGGGAACGGACAATTTGCATGGGTTCATCTGTAGTTGGTGACAGTTGGCGAGGAGGAGGAGTAGAAGATTTTGGAGCAGATGATCTTCCACGCTCAGTTGCTCTCTCTCTGAAACGTAAGTCAACTTTCGTACAAAGTGAGATTAGCTCATCTAACTTGGAGGGTAAGTCTCTGGTAGCTAACTCATCTTTAATACGCTCGGATAAACCATGCCAGAATGCAGCATACAGGGCCTCGTCGTTCCATGCCAGTTCGGATGCCAGGATCTGGAACTGTATAAGATATTGTCCTACAGTACGTGATTCCTGGCGTAAACGGAGAATCTCAGACGAAGCTGAAGTTACCCGGCCTGGCTCGTCGAAGATGCGCCTGAATGTTGACACAAATGCAGTGTAAGAAGATAGCAGGGTGTCGGACCTCTCCCATAACGGTGATGCCCAGTCAAGGGCTGAGCCACTGAGAAGAGAAATAATGTAGGCAATTTTTGTACGGTCACTGGGAAAATTGCCAGGTTGTAGCTCAAACTGAATCTCACACTGGTTGAGAAATCCCCTGCAGAATCTTGGAGATCCGTCAAATTTTGCTGGCGTTGGAAGATGAAGACGTGGAGCAGAAATGGGTAAGGTGGGTGGGGTTATAGCTGGAGTCACTGTGGTTGACGCACCAGACGCGCCTGATCCACGGAGAGTTGTCTGAATCCCATCCAGCCGAGTAGAGAGATCCTGGAGACAGCGGATGATGTGGCCCTGTGCAGCCTCCTGATGTTCTAGTCGGGCTGCCAGTTCTTGCATCGGCCTGGCCGCTTGATCCTGGTCTCCGGCTGGATTCATTAGGTCAGTGCTTACTGTCACAACTGAGGGCCTGAGCTGACGGGAGGCAGCCTCAGTTGTAGGGGCTGAGATGTACCGGAACCTGGGAGGTTGTATCAGACCCCTGGACATGTAAGTAACATGAATAATAACTGCCCGAAGGCGTGACCCCGACAACTTAGATAAAAGTCAATGATGTTTATTATGACAACTCCGCATCACAGCAGCAATAAAAGAAAACGTAAAAGTCAGCAAAGAATAAATACAGTTCCTGAGTACTACAGCATGGCAGGAGCCACAGGGCACTGGTAGTGTGAGATAGTTCTTATGATCTTCTAGATGGAAAGTCCTTACCAGGCCCGGCTGTAGCAATGGAGATAACCCAGGATTGTACCAGCTGGTGTTCCAGGAAGAGCTGGGTTGCTGAAGGTAAAACAGCTGCTGTGGATACTGGCTGGAACCAGACTGTTGTTAGCACGGAGTGGATACTGGCTGGAACCAGTTAAATAATAAATGAACTTTGGGAGCGATGAAATGTGAACTGAAATGTAGAACTTGAGAGCGGAGAAATAATAATTCCGGTGGAGAGTGGTAAAGTGTAGAAAGGACACCGGCCCTTTAAGGGAAGCTGTACTCTGCTGGAAGCTGAGGCTGGAAGCAGGTAGTGTTGTAGCTGGAAACAGATGAATCCACAATGGATTGGAGAGTCAGGCTACACCGCAGGTGGAATGCTGGTGCGGGTCTCTATGGTGGAAGTCTTGAGACAGGAGCTGGAACCTGGAAGACAATCATAGAAGAGAGACAAACAGGAACTAGGTTTGACAACCAAAGCACTGACGTCTTCCTTGCTCAGGTACAGCTTACTTATACCTGCAGCAAGGAAGGGGTTGGCTAGGCAATTATGCAAATCAACAACACAGACAGCAGATTGGTGGAAATGATCAGATGACAGAATCCAAGATGGCTGCGCCCATGCAGACACTTGGAAGGAAGTTTGGTTTGTAATCCATGTGGTCTGGGAAACAGTAATGGCGGCGCCGGCCCCCGGAGACAGGAGACGCCAGGCTGATAGATGCACATTTAACCACGCGGGCACAGCGGAGGCCGCGGCTGATGAAAAGACCACTCTGCATGTGGAAACTCAGGAACAGCGGAATCCGGTCCTGGAACGTTGAGCCCGCCTTAGGAGGCATCTGAAGGGTAAGTAATGGCGTCCAGATACCCGGATCGTGACAGATGTCCTTGCCTTAAGTTTTTTGCCTAAGTCCCTATAGTCTTTCTTAAGGACATCCCACCTACCACTAACTTTGTAATTGGTGCCAACATGCACCAAAACCGCTGGGTCTTTACCAGCCCCTCCCAACAATCTATCTACCCTGTCCGCGATGTGCCATACCGAGCACCCGGAAGACAACAGACTGTATGGAGATCACGGTCCCGGTAGCAGATTGCCCTGTCTTCCTGATAATAGAATCCCCTACCACCACAATCTGACTACGTACCTCATTATCTTTTTTCCCATCTGCACTGGAGGGACCGCTCCTCTGGATGCTAGAGGGAACTGTCTCCTCTGGTTCTGTCATTTCCTCACTGCCATCCTCAGAATCTTTGTCCAATTGGGCAAATTTATTGGGGTTTGGTAGATCGGAGATATCATGTCTTCCCCTCCCCCTTTTTTCCTTCTAACTGTGACCCAGCTGTCTTCCTGATCTTCCTCATCTACCAGTGATCCCCCTGCAACTGTTAGGCGCCGGGGTCCGCTTGTCCGCGCGGCCCGGCGCCTAGCAACTAGGGAAGCCGTGCGTGTTCAGCCGCCGGCTCCCTAGCAACGCTAGACGCCGGGCGCGCTGAGCCGCACGGACCCTAGCAACAGGGACGCCACTGGCGGACCGCGTTCCCCGTTGCTGGGCTTAATGAACAAGCACATACATCTGTCCTCCGGCCGTGCAGCAAGGCAGCTGCACGGCATTTATTCCAATCAGGCTCTAAGCAGCTGATTGGAGGACTCCCTGTTAAGTACCTTCCCAGGGCTTCTCACAGACGCCGGTAACAGCTTCCTGCATACTGCTTTGGTTTGCTGAGAGTCTGTTTCCAGTCCTGCTGTATCCGGTCATTCCTGTCCTCAAAAGTCCTGTATTCGGGAGTTGTCATCTCATCCCAGGAAGTCGTTTTGTTCCCTGGAGTCCTGACTGATCACCGTTTAACATCGAGTGGTGTTTCGTGAGTTGCGGCTCTGCCCTGTGTTGCGGCTCAGCCGCTTTATCTTTATATCTTCTGTTGTTGGAGCATTTGCGGAGGGTTCCGCTTCCACAAGTCCTCTCTTGAACTCGGCGGTGCCGGGTAGGAAAGTGGACAAGTGGATATTTTGGTTGTCCTTTTCTCTGGCGGTTTTTCCGCACATATTCTAGTTTTGAGTTAGCTTGTAGCCCCTGGCCTGGTTGTTTAGTCAGAGGGCCCCTTGTTATCACCCTGTCTCGGATTTCCCTTTGTCTCTCACTAAGACTGGGGGGCATCGGAGTTGGGCAGACATAATCCGCCC
Source organism: Pseudophryne corroboree (assembly GCF_028390025.1). NCBI lineage: Eukaryota > Metazoa > Chordata > Amphibia > Anura > Myobatrachidae > Pseudophryne > Pseudophryne corroboree. The sequence goes on along the minus strand of NW_026967594.1, from coordinate 353,751 downwards.
TTCAAACGCGGCTGCCATGGGCTCAAGCAACCATAGTCTCGCAGGGGATTTCTGACAGCATGGGCGAGACAACGGAGTTAGGGCGCCAGGGGCTATTTTCCATTCCCGCTCCCTTTCCCAGCATCTCGTTCCAGTGCTCCGGTCCTCGCAATAAGATCTCCTCAGACCAGAGTGCTGGAATCATAACATTATTACCGGCCATACCAAAAAATTAAAATTAAACAGGGCTTTAATTTTTTGCCTCTCATTCAGTTTTTGTTAAAAATTTTTGGCCTCATGAATCCGACAGGTGTAGGGCCAAATCCTGGCCAGTTCTTAGTCAATCAGATTCAAGAACTTACTCAGATGGTTCAGGATCTTTCGCTTCGGGTGAGGTCGCAGGAAGATCTTTTGCGAGCCTTCCTAAAGGTAGTCCCTGAACCAAAGATGCATTTGCCTGACCGTTTTTCTGGCGATAGAAAATTATTTTTTAATTTTAAGGAATCCTGTAAACTTTATTTCCGTTTAAGACCCACTTCCTCAGGTACTTAATCTCAGCGGGTTGGGATTATTATTTCTTTACTCCAGGGGGATCCTCAGACCTGGGCATTCGGTTTAAGGGCAGAGGATCCTGCATTGTTGTCAGTAGACGCTTTTTTTTAAGTCTCTAGGGCTTTTGTATGATGACCCGGATAGAGAGGCGTCTGCTGAAAGTCAGTTGCGCGCTCTCAAACAGGGTAGAAATCCTGCAGAGGTTTATTGTACTGAGTTTTGCCGTTGGTCGAACGACTGTGGCTGGAATGACCCAGCCCTACGCAGTCAGTTTCGCCTTGGCTTATCAGAGTCTATAAAAGACAGTCTCCTCCAGTAACCCGCTCCTGAGACTCTCGATAAACTCATGGAGCTTTCTATTAAGATTGATCGTCGTCTCAGAGAGCGGAGGGCTGAAAGAGGAACACCTGTAAGGTCAAGTCCGTGTGTTTATTCCATTCCAGAAGACGTAGAGGAGCCCATGCAGATGGGTCTCTCCCGGCTGTCTCCAGAGGAAAGAGCCAGAAGGCAAAATTCCGGTCTTTGTTTGTACTGTGGTGGTAAGGGACATTTTGCTCGTAACTGTCCGAACAAGTCGGGAAACGCTTTGACCAGGTGAATTGTGAGGGGGTTCACCTAGGTCTGCAGCTTATCTCCTCGAATAACTCTTTTAGTCCCAGTTAAAGTTTCCTTTGGCAGCCCAAGTTCTTTGGTGTCGGCTTTTGTCGACAGTGGAGCTGCAGGAAACTTTATGGATTTAACTTGGTCTAAGGCCTTAGACATTCCTCAGTTACCATTGGGTAGGTGTGTCACCATGCATGGCTTAGATGGGAGTCCGCTTTCCAATGGGGTTATTTCTCACCGTACACCTCCCGTGCTACTTACAGTAGGAGCTTTACATTCCGAAAAAATTGAGTTCTATCTTACACATTGCCCAGCAGTTCCAGTTGTTCTGGGTCACCCTTGGCTGGCCTTTCATAATCCCACCATTGATTGGCGGTCCGGGGAGATTTCACAATGGGGTACTTTTTGTGGTAAGGAATGTATTTAGTTTCCAGTCAGAGTAGCAGCTATCATTCCAGAACTCATTCCTGTGGAATACCAGGAGTTTGCCGATGTTTTCTCCATAGGTAATGCGGACATTCTGCCTCCCCATCGGCCTTATGATTGTGCTATTGAGCTAATTCCTGGTGCCGCATTGCCAAAGGGAAGATTATATGCATTGTCCGGGCCAGAAACTTTGGCTATGAATGACTATATTCAGGAGAGCTTACAGAAAGGTTTTATTAGACCATCAAAATCCCCTTTAAGTGCTGTTTTTTTCTTTGTGGGGAAGAAGGATGGCTCGCTTAGACCATGCATTGATTTTAGAGCCCTGAATAAGATCTCAGTCAAAAACACCTATCCTTTGCCGTTGATTTTTGTACTATTTGATCAGTTACGTTCTGCTGTGATTTTTTCTAAAATTGACCTGAGAGGAGCTTACAACCTCATCCGAATTAAATCTGGAGATGAGTGGAAGGCGGCTTTCAGTACTCAGTCAGGTCACTACGAATACCTGGTGATGCGGTTCGGCCTGTCTAATGCTCCAGCAGTTTTTCAAGACCTCATAAATGATGTGCTCCGTGACTTCCTAGGGAAATTCGTGGTCGTTTATTTAGACAACATCTTGATTTTTTCTGAATTGATGGAACAACATATCACCCAGGTGCGTCTGGTTCTTCAAAAGTTACGTGAGAATTATTTATATGCCAAGCTGGAGAAGTGTGAATTTCACGTCACGGAAGTATCTTTTTTAGGGTACATAATTTCCTCTCAGGGATTTTGCATGGAACCCAAGAAGCTTCAGGCCATCCTTAATTGGGCGCAACCCACCAATTTAAAAGCAATTCAGCGCTTTTTAGGGTTTGCGAATTATTATAGGAGGTTCATTCATTCTTTTTCTGACCTGGTAGCTCCCATTGTGGCTCTGACTAAGAAAGGAGCGGATCCTACCAACTGGTAGCATGAAGCTGAGTTGTCCTTCCGGGCCCTCAAATAAGCCTTTGTCTCAGCTCCAGTCCTCAGACATCCTAATCCGGAATTGCCCTTTTGTTGTGGAGGTTGATGCCTCAGAGGTTGGAGTGGGGGGCTGTCCTTTCTCAAAAGGATCCGGAGTCTTTGGAGTTACATCCTTGTGCCTTTATGTCCAGGAAGTTCTCCTCCGCTGAATCCAATTATGACGTTGGTAATCGGGAGTTACTGGCGGTAAAGTGGGCTTTTGAGGAGTGGAGGTATTGGCTGGAAGGAGCAAAGCATACTATTTAGGTATTGACTGACCATAAGAACCTGCAACACATTGAATCAGCTAAACGGTTTAATGCCCGGCAGGCACGTTGGGCATTATTTTTTACTTGTTTCAAATTTATTATCACTTTCAGGGCTGGTTCCAAGAATACTAAAGCTGATGCCCTGTCACGTAGTTTTCTTACGGTTCACAATAACAATCCTGTTGTTACCCCAATACTTCCATCTTCGGTCATCCGGGCAGGCCTCACACAGGATTTATTTACCCAGTTAAACCAGCTTCAACACCAAGCTCCTAGATTTACTCCTGCTGGTCGTCTTTTCGTTCCTGAATTTTTGAGAGCTACTGTTTTAACTGAATTCCATGACAACAAGGTTTCAGGGCATCCGGGAATCACTAAGACATTGGAGTTAGTCTCTCGCTCAGTATGGTGGCCTAGTATGTCCAAAGACGTTAGGGAATTTTTTTTTCATGTCCGGTTTGTGCACAGCATAAGGTTCCCCGTTCCTTGCCTATCGGGCAACTTATGCCCTTAAGTGTCCCTCTCAGGCCATGGTCTCATATTTCCATGGATTTTGAGGTTGACCTTCCCCTTTCAGCCGGATTCCGAGTCATATGGGTGGTAGTGGACCGTTTTAGTAAAATGGCTCATTTTATTGCTCTTCCCCGATTGCCTTCTGCTCAAGGGTTGGCAGTTTTGTTCCTCCACCATGTGTTTTAGGCTTCATGGGTTACCCACTGATATTGTTTCTGATCGGGGTCCACAATTTATCGCACAATTCTGGAGATGTTTTTGTGCTTCATTAAAGATGAAACTGTCATTAACATCCGGTTATCACCCACAATCCAACGGGCAAACCGAACGAGTTAACCAGTCATTGAAACAATATCTGCGCTTGTATTCAGCCAAACTCCAGAATGATTGGTCCGAGTTTCTTCCTTTGGCTGAATTTGCTTACAATAATTCCTGTCATTCCTCCACTAAAGAGTCTCCATTCTTTTCAGTTTTTGGTTTTCACCCCAGAGCTAATTCTTTTTTTCATCATTTTCCAGTCTCCTCGCTGGCATTGACCTCCCAGCTCAGAGCAATTTGGAAAAAAGTGCACCTTGCTCTCAGACAAGCGGCCTTTCGAGAGAAGAAATTTTCTGACAGGCTCCGACGTCCTTGCACCTTTAAGGTGGGAGATAGGGTGTGGTTGTCGACTCGCAACATCAGGCTTCGACAATCCTCGGCTAGACTGGGACCCAAATTTATTGGGCCATTTCTTATTATTAAAAGAGTCAACCCAGTTGCCTTTCGGCTACGTTTACCAAGATCTCTCAGGATTGGAAATGCGTTTCATTGTTCCCTGTTGAAACAATACGTTTCTTCCAGTAGGTTTCCTCGGAGGATCTTTCAGGGTAGATCTCCAGTGGATGTACAGGGACAGCAGGAGTTCTTGGTAGAGAAGGTTCTCGATTCCAAATTATCCTGGGGTCGGCTTTATTTTTTGGTTCACTGGAAAGGCTATGGTCCGGAGGAAAGGTCTTGGGTCCTGGATAAGGATCTTCATGCCCCTAGGCTCAAGAGGGCATTTTTTCGGGAATTTCCTCAGAAACCTGGCTTTAGGGGTTCCTTGACCCCTCCTCAAGGGGGCGGTACTGTTAGGCGCCGGGGTCCGCTTGTCCGCGCGGCCCGGCGCCTAGAAACTAGGGACGCCGTGCGCGTTCAGCCGCCGGCTCCCTAGCAACGCTAGACGCCGGGCGCGCTGAGCCGCACGGACCCTAGCAATGGGGATGCCACTGGCGGACCGCGTTCCCCGTTGCTGGGCTTAATGAACAAGCACATACACCTGTCCTCCCGGCCGTGCAGCAAGGCAGCTGCATGGCATTTATTCCAATCAGGCTCTAAGCAGCTGATTGGAGGACTCCCTGTTAAGTACCTTCCCAGGGCTTCTCACAGACGCCGGTAATAGCTTCCTGCATGCTGCTTTGGTTTGCTGAGAGTCTGTTTCCAGTCCTGCTGTATCCGGTCATTCCTGTCCTCAGAAGTCCTGTATTCGGGAGTTGTCATCTCATCCCAGGAAGTCGTTTTGTTCCCTGGAGTCCTGACTGATCACCGTTTAACATCGAGTGGTGTTTCGTGAGTTGCGGCTCTGCCGTGTGTTGCGGCTCAGCCACTTTATCTTTATATCTTCTATTGTTGGAGCATTTGCGGAGGGTTCCGCTTCCACAAGTCCTCTCTGGAACTCGGCGGTGCCGGGTAGGAGAGGTGGACAAGTGGATATTTTGGTTGTCCTTTTCTCTGGCGGTTTTTCCGCACATATTCTAGTTTTGAGTTAGCTTGTAGCCCCTGGCCTGGTTGTTTAGTCAGAGGGCCCCTTGTTATCACCCTGTCTCGGATTTCCCTTTGTCTCTCACTAAGACTGGGGGGCATCGGAGTTGGGCAGACATAATCCGCCCTTCAAACGCGGCTGCCATGGGCTCAAGCAACCATAGTCTCGCAGGGGATTTCTGACAGCACGGGCGAGACAACGGAGTTAGGGCGCAAGGGGCTATTTTCCATTCCCGCTCCCTTTCCCAGCATCTCGTTCCAGTACTCCGGTCCTCGCAATAAGATCTCCTCAGACCAGAGTGCTGGAATCATAACAGCAACTCCTCCACTGTTCTAGCTAAACTTTGCTTGAGATTGTGAATGCTCCTTAGTAGCATAACAGTCCGCTCTAGATCAGTTACCTAGGCTTCCAGGGCGGCCGTACGCTCACATCTCACACAGATGTACCCACACTCAGACTGTTGTGCCAGGTGCGCATACATCATGCACGACATGCATTGCGTGAGATTACCAATCTCGGCCACACCCATTTTTTTAATTAGTGCTAACTCCCTGCTACCTTCTGAAAATCAAAACGAGTGGGACAATCAATATAAGGTGTATATACAGAACAATAAATAAATAAAATAAAGGAATAAGGGACAATAAATATATATATATATATATATATATATCAATCAATAGACCGCACAGACACCAAATTTCCTCAAATCAATCCATGGGTGCTCGGTGAATGTAATTCAATATGCGTAAATCCTCACCAACAGACTCCAACCGGGGCTATGATCAGGTAAAACCAGCACTCCACCATTCAAAAAAGTTATTTTAATGATCCTTTCAATGTTGAGACAAGTTCAATTATGCGTAGATATGAAATGTACTTATCATTCTTTATAATGCAGCATGATTCAGCATATCCTGGGGACCAAATCCAAACCAGGAGCGGCTCCCAACAGCCGTTTCGGACAAAACCGTCATCAGGGGAGAATCCTAACATTCAAACACAAAACATGCACTTATCTACCCTTAACAATTATTACACAGTGTGTTCACCTGTCAAATGGCCCTTGCGAACACTCCCACCACTCAGCTTATCGTTCCTGCTCCACGTGCAGCCCGCATCACCGGAGTCCCTCCAGATGACGTCAACCACATGCGCCAATCCAGGTGGACGCAGCGGTTCATCAGGCCACACACGGTGAGTCACCAGCCTCCAGGCAACGCTGGATCTGCCGTCAACGTCGTCACGTTGTGACGCGGCCGCGACGGCAACCGCGTTGCCGGGCAACGGGATCACTCAACGCAGGAAGGAACGTCACTTGGATAATCCAGTGACGTTGCCGGTGCATACTTCTCCGTTGCCTAGCAACAGGGACAGCTACACCTCAGCCGATGTGGGAGAGAGCTCAAAGTGGGTACATGGCATTTTCTGCCCAAGTTCACATATACAAACAAAATGGTACTGGGATAGAGCTGATGTATATATCTAACAATCAGCCACCAGCGCCAACCACAAAATATGTGACATGTCAGAATTGAATAGTCGGCATGCACTGGTATATAAAAACACTTAATGATAAATCTTTCATAATACTATAATCGTGCCAAGTGCAGCACATCTATCAATTCATGACAGGTAACAACTTATTGATACCCAACCCACCATAAAAACCGTGCATATCAACATGGAGTTATTAACTGCCAACACCCCTATCAGAACCAACACCTGTTCCTAAATCAATCCTAATAACTGGTCTAAGTATTACGTCGGACCTGGATCATTACAAGTACCCATCAAGTATACTATTGTAGATATGGTGTTAATAAAAATTCCTCATTAAGACCTTCGGGTGCAAGCGACTTTAGTTGGTAAATCCATCTACTTTCTTGCTTAAGCAGCATCCTGCCTCTGTCACCTCCTCTCCTCAATGGTGGAATGTGATCAAGAGGCATGCATTTGAAGTCCTTTATGTTATGTCCACACTGCGCAAAGTGCTTGGCTACGGGTGGAGTGCTTGGTTCTACTTTCGTAATTGCCTTCTTAATTGATGATCGGTGCATGGAAGTTCGCTCCTTGAGCATACGAATAGTCTTGCCTATGTATACTTTTTTACACGGACATATGATCGCGTATGTGACAAACTTAGTCTCGCATGTCATTCTGTGTTTCAAAGTATACACATCACCCCTGGTCGGGTGAACAAATTTGTTCCCTGTCAGCATATAGCTGCAATTAGCACAGGAACCACACTTATACGATCCCACTTGCGGATTGAGCCAGCCCGTATTGTTTGCCACTCTCGGGCTGATATCTGAGTATGCTACACGTTCTTTGAGATTCTTACTCCTCTTGTAGCTGAATAGAGGAGTCTTCTCACATACTCCGCCCAATGCTGGATCTGTACGCAAGATGTGCCAGTGTTTAAGTATGGACTTTTTCACCAACCCAGAGGTAATGGCATATGTGCTAATGAAGACCATGCGGTCCAACTCCTTTGCCTTATTGCAAGGTGTCTGTAGATCATCTCGTTTCCGTTCAAGGCATCTGGTGACTGCATTCTGTACCTCTCGTTTATCATAGCCCCGGTCAATGAAGGTCTGTCCCATCTCAGCCAAAGCCTCAGGTAACTTGGTGACATCTGATGTAATACGTGCCACTCTCAACAATTGTGAGAATGGCAATCCCTTCTTTAAAGGCTGCGGGTGGAAGCTGGATGCCAGCAACAAAGTGTTTTTATCCGTTGGTTTCTTAAAGATACTTGTGGAAAATTTATCATTAAGTGTTTTTTTATATACCAGTGCATGCCGACTATTCAATTCTGACATGTCACATATTTTGTGGTTGGCGCTGGTGGCTGATTGTTAGATATATACATCAGCTCTATCCCAGTACCATTTTGTTTGTATATGTGAACTTGGGCAGAAAATGCCATGTACCCACTTTGAGCTCTCTCCCACATCGGCTGAGGTGTAGCTGTCCCTGTTGCTAGGCAACGGAGAAGTATGCACCGGCAACGTCACTGGATTATCCAAGTGACGTTCCTTCCTGCGTTGAGTGATCCCGTTGCCCGGCAACGCGGTTGCCGTCGCGGCCGCGTCACAACGTGACGACGTTGACGGCAGATCCAGCGTTGCCTGGAGGCTGGTGACTCACCGTGTGTGGCCTGATGAACCGCTGCGTCCACCTGGATTGGCGCATGTGGTTGACGTCATCTGGAGGGACTCCGGTGATGCGGGCTGCACGTGGAGCAGGAACGATAAGCTGAGTGGTGGGAGTGTTCGCAAGGGCCATTTGACAGGTGAACACACTGTGTAATAATTGTTAAGGGTAGATAAGTGCATGTTTTGTGTTTGAATGTTAGGATTCTCCCCTGATGACGGTTTTGTCCGAAACGGCTGTTGGGAGCCGCTCCTGGTTTGGATTTGGTCCCCAGGATATGCTGAATCATGCTGCATTATAAAGAATGATAAGTACATTTCATATCTACGCATAATTGAACTTGTCTCAACATTGAAAGGATCATTAAAATAACTTTTTTGAATGGTGGAGTGCTGGTTTTACCTGATCATAGCCCCGGTTGGAGTCTGTTGGTGAGGATTTACGCATATTGAATTACATTCACCGAGCACCCATGGATTGATTTGAGGAAATTTGGTGTCTGTGCGGTCTATTGATTGATATATTATTATCCTGGACATTGGATTCAGGCTGCACCACGGTTTTATTTATTATTTTTCATTTTATCTTGTTTTGTGAATTTGTCAGTCTTTGATGTATGTATTTCACATTGTGATTTTTCATCATGGAGTTTAATGCTGCCGACATATCCGGAACTAAACGGTTCCTAGATAAGGACATATCTAAAATTCTGTTTGCAAACACTGATCAATTGGCGTTTGATAAAGACAGCCCTAGTGAAATCAATGATGACTTATTAAGACTACGCAAAAGATTCATTGAATTAGAATTGCACGGGCTGACATTATCACAGTACCATAAGGATGGTCTTATCCCCCGTGGGTTTAGGATTAAAAACCAGCCCACTTTGGGGCGCAATTGTAAGGAGTTTTGCAAACAGTGGTGTTTAATTTTGAATCAATGTAGCTTTGATTTAATGCTATTAGTTATACAACAAGTTAACACTGATATGAGAAATTTAGAGAAAGAGATCAAGAGTTGTGAGGCAGCTGGTTTGGAGATTTTGAAAGCTGATACCAGCATAGACTGGTTATCCAAACTTGATGAGAGCTTGACCACCTTTAAGTCTGAATTGTTGTCCTTTAAGAAAGTAAAATACAGGAAGGTAAAAGAGGATTATAGAGACCTTAAGGTTTACCCTTGGTTATTTGGACCAACTAATAGAAAACAATGGAGAGCAGGACAGGGCCAATGTAGGCGACCAATCAGACAGTTCACGGATATTGAATCCAACACATCTCAAAGTGATTCTGATGGCTCAAGTAAACAAAAGCAACAACATTTTTTAGGGGCCAAGATTTACACACGCAGCAAGAAAACAGTAGACAAAGAACCAGGAAACACTGCAGGAGAGGGGGGATCAAACACAAAAAATCAAAAAGAGACCAAGGGAAGTCGGAAATAGTAATTTACAATCTTTCCACACACAATTTATCCGAGTCAGAAACAAGTGTGTTATCCAGAGGTTTATCATTTGTACAGACACATCAGCAGAAACCGTTTGATTTTGAAGTGGAATTATACAGATTTCACAGGCAGTTAAGATTAAAGGATTTTTTCAATAAAAGAGCGAATGTGTCTAATAGTACAAATGATCAATCTGTCGGTACCCCATTCAAGGTCCCCAGCACATTTGATCCACCCTCTAGCAACGCTTCCATTGAAACATTCATGAGATTGGTACGGTTAGACACGCTGCCATTAATCCATAATACCAGGATTAAACATTCAAATTTGAGTAAAAATGAGCTTGTAGCCATCAAGACCCTACATGACAATAATAACATAGTCATCCGCCCCGCCGATAAAGGCGGGGGGATAGTAATACTCAATAGGACTGATTACATAAGGGAGGTCATGCGACAATTGTCGGATGAAACGTGTTACAAAAAACTCACCTTTGACCCTACTGAGAAGTTCAAGAGGGAAATAGATTCTGTCATTAAATTGGGTCTCAACAACAGGTGGATTGATGACCAAACTGTTGGTTTCCTCACCCAGGCCTACCCGAGGATCCCGCTTTTGTACATCTTACCTAAGGTTCACAAAAGCCTTGTGGATCCTCCGGGTAGGCCCATTATTTCCTCTAATGGGTCATTGAGCCAGCCGCTGTCACAGTTTGTGGATTACCACCTTCAACCGGTGGTTCAGAATACCCCGTATTTCATAAAGGATACATCAGACTTTATTACTAAATTAACTCACAGTGGTCCCCCACCATGTGGACGTCTACTGGTGACCATGGATGTCACCAGTTTGTACACCAGTATTAAACATAGTGAGGGAGTGGAAGCAGTAAGACAGGCCATCACAAGCAGTCCACACTATTCTGGTCCACCAGTTGATTTTCTTTTATTATTGATTGAGCTCATTCTACATAAAAATTATTTTTTGTTTAATAATTCATTTTTTTTACAGTTAAATGGCACTGCGATGGGGTCCAATATGGCCCCATCGTATGCAAATTTGTTCATGTATGAGTTCGAAGTGAATAACTTTATGCAGGATTCAGTTTTTTCAAAATACATTAGATTTTATGTTCGTTTTATAGATGATTTATTTTTTCTGTGGACTGGAGGTGTTAAGCTTTTGAATCAATTTGTTGATAATTTAAATGCTGGTCCTGGATCGATCAAGTTTACCCACAAGTATAGTGACACCCAGATTGAATATTTGGATGTATTGGTGGGCATTGACCAAGAGAAATTTTCCACAAGTATCTTTAAGAAACCAACGGATAAAAACACTTTGTTGCTGGCATCCAGCTTCCACCCGCAGCCTTTAAAGAAGGGATTGCCATTCTCACAATTGTTGAGAGTGGCACGTATTACATCAGATGTCACCAAGTTACCTGAGGCTTTGGCTGAGATGGGACAGACCTTCATTGACCGGGGCTATGATAAACGAGAGGTACAGAATGCAGTCACCAGATGCCTTGAACGGAAACGAGATGATCTACAGACACCTTGCAATAAGGCAAAGGAGTTGGACCGCATGGTCTTCATTAGCACATATGCCATTACCTCTGGGTTGGTGAAAAAGTCCATACTTAAACACTGGCACATCTTGCGTACAGATCCAGCATTGGGCGGAGTATGTGAGAAGACTCCTCTATTCAGCTACAAGAGGAGTAAGAATCTCAAAGAACGTGTAGCATACTCAGATATCAGCCCGAGAGTGGCAAACAATACGGGCTGGCTCAATCCGCAAGTGGGATCGTATAAGTGTGGTTCCTGTGCTAATTGCAGCTATATGCTGACAGGGAACAAATTTGTTCACCCGACCAGGGGTGATGTGTATACTTTGAAACACAGAATGACATGCGAGACTAAGTTTGTCACATACGCGATCATATGTCCGTGTAAAAAAGTATACATAGGCAAGACTATTCGTATGCTCAAGGAGCGAACTTCCATGCACCGATCATCAATTAAGAAGGCAATTACGAAAGTAGAACCAAGCACTCCACCCGTAGCCAAGCACTTTGCGCAGTGTGGACATAACATAAAGGACTTCAAATGCATGCCTCTTGATCACATTCCACCATTGAGGAGAGGAGGTGACAGAGGCAGGATGCTGCTTAAGCAAGAAAGTAGATGGATTTACCAACTAAAGTCGCTTGCACCCGAAGGTCTTAATGAGGAATTTTTATTAACACCATATCTACAATAGTATACTTGATGGGTACTTGTAATGATCCAGGTCCGACGTAATACTTAGACCAGTTATTAGGATTGATTTAGGAACAGGTGTTGGTTCTGATAGGGGTGTTGGCAGTTAATAACTCCATGTTGATATGCACGGTTTTTATGGTGGGTTGGGTATCAATAAGTTGTTACCTGTCATGAATTGATAGATGTGCTGCACTTGGCACGATTATAGTATTATGAGAGATTTATCATTAAGTGTTTTTATATACCAGTGCATGCCGACTATTCAATTCTGACATGTCACATATTTTGTGGTTGGCGCTGGTGGCTGATTGTTAGATATATACATCAGCTCTATCCCAGTACCATTTTGTTTGTATATGTGAACTTGGGCAGAAAATGCCATGTACCCACTTTGAGCTCTCTCCCACATCGGCTGAGGTGTAGCTGTCCCTGTTGCTAGGCAACGGAGAAGTATGCACCGGCAACGTCACTGGATTATCCAAGTGACGTTCCTTCCTGCGTTGAGTGATCCCGTTGCCCGGCAACGCGGTTGCCGTCGCGGCCGCGTCACAACGTGACGACGTTGACGGCAGATCCAGCATTGCCTGGAGGCTGGTGACTCACCGTGTGTGGCCTGATGAACCGCTGCGTCCACCTGGATTGGCGCATGTGGTTGACGTCATCTGGAGGGACTCCGGTGATGCGGGCTGCACGTGGAGCAGGAACGATAAGCTGAGTGGTGGGAGTGTTCGCAAGGGCCATTTGACAGGTGAACACACTGTGTAATAATTGTTAAGGGTAGATAAGTGCATGTTTTGTGTTTGAATGTTAGGATTCTCCCCTGATGACGGTTTTGTCCGAAACGGCTGTTGGGAGCCGCTCCTGGTTTGGATTTGGTCCCCAGGATATGCTGAATCATGCTGCATTATAAAGAATGATAAGTACATTTCATATCTACGCATAATTGAACTTGTCTCAACATTGAAAGGATCATTAAAATAACTTTTTTGAATGGTGGAGTGCTGGTTTTACCTGATCATAGCCCCGGTTGGAGTCTGTTGGTGAGGATTTACGCATATATATATATATATAAATTGATAGGATAAGGATAAATTTAGTACAAATACAGGAACTCAACAATAAAATACAGTAATGGACAAAGGAAGACAATCAGTTATACAACACAGTGGGAAAAGCTAATAGGGAAAGTTAATACTTATCTGCTCCACTGATCTGTGCACAGAAGTTGTTCTCCCCGGCTGCAGGCTCCCTTCCCCACCGGCTGCTGGCTCCCTCCGGCCACTGCTTCCTCCTGACTATTGTCTCTCCCTGGCCGCTGGCTTCCCCCTTGCTGCCGGCTTCTGGCTCCCCCCGGCTTGCGGCTCTAGCACCTTGCCGCTCTGTCCTTGTGTGCGCCCTTATGTGTGCGCACCCAGCGTCACTTCCGGTTCCGGTCGCTCGATGCTCTATCTCAGTAATAGGTTTCTCATACATACTTGAAATGTATTTGTAGTTGATTACGTGCTCCTATTACTTATTATACTAATGTATATTGCCTGTGATTGCTGCATTTACTATAATTCTATCAGTTTTTTCTGTCTATTCCGATCTTCAATGCTTGTACAAAGCAGGGTAGGGTCGGATTTTATGTCACTTTGACAAAATGTAAAGTGATTACAGCACAATTTGTGTAGTACACTGTGCAAGTGTGTGATTATTTATCATGTCTAAGAGCAGCAAGGGTGAGGAAAATACACTCATAGCAGCACCAATACTCATATCATGTCTGTCAAAGCTGGGTTAACCTCTCGGGATCTGGTTCAGAAAAATTGTTTTAACTTTCATCAAAGTCTCTTAAAAAATCTAAGGAGGACACAGGTGCAAGTTGAACCACCATGGGCTACCTTTGTACAGACATTATCCAGTATAGCTCAGTGGATAATTCCAATGTCTGTACCAGGGATAGGTTACACTATTAACCCTTACATGCAGCATTCCACCTGAGGTTTATCACATCCAGCAGTGGAAGCAGCAGCCTCTCAACAAAAACAGGCTGAAAGGACAGTGGTAAGTAAAGCACATAGACATGAAACAACATCTTCACAGTCTACACATGCTTCAGATGAGGATTCGTTGGAGAATGAAGACTGATTACACTCCATTTCTGCATACGCAGTTGAGGAGGAAGGTCTCGGCTCAGTGGACATACCTGAGTTAATTAAGGCAATGAAAGCCATTCTATCCTTACAAGAATCAACAGAGTCTGTGTTAAAATCCAAGTCACCTGTGTTTAAATGTCCCAAAACAGTCAGGACTGAGTTTCCTGGGTCAGAACAGCTGAAGGAAATTATGGAAGAGGCTTGGGCTACTCCCAGTAAGAAATTTAGAATTCCAAGGAAATGTAATTCCAATTATCCTCTACCCCTACAACCACTTTCTGCAACATCACAATGGGATCCCAAAGGGCCTTCAGGTCTTTGGTATGAGACACTTTGAGACGAATATTCGAGGTGGGGATATAGATGGCAGTCTCCTTAGGTTTGAAAGCCAAATGATATTCCTAATGGGATGTCAACATCCAAGAGGTCTGAATGAAAACAACAGTTACTTACCTTTTTAGTGAGATTGAACGTACGTCAGGAGAAAACTTGATCCTGTTGTATACCATTATGAGATCCAGTGTGTATCCAGGAGTTTTCCCTTTTGAGTAAATGATTACCTGTCGGATACGTCCACCTACTCACAAGTTCAAGTGATGATCCCCTGGGATTTGAGAGATCAAATGTAAATGACAGCTACCTATCTATTTTATAATGGGGGAACTATGACTCTGATATATACCATCATATGACTTATTGTTTTTTTTTGTCATTCTAGGATTCTGTCTCTTGAGAAATTGATTACTTACTTGTTATGTCCATATATATACATGGACTCAGTTGAGGGTATTTTGAGATCACATTCATTATTATATATTAATAGACATGTCTATTTCATATATATTTAGGGGATGATTTGTACTTATAAATCCATTGTAGGGGCTAGATTCCTGTACGTGTCCCTTATTTTATGCATATTATCAATACCTGTATTGCTAACTTCAGATTTGATCCATATAGGAGGAGTATATAGTAACATATTCATTATTAGATGTGGTGTTTTAGGGAAGAGCCCTGGATATACTTTAACATAGAATTTATTCACCTATGCAGGGAATACATGAGTATGTAACCTATTTGAGGCTAGCATTCAAATAAGTCCACACAGACCATTAGGCATTGGGTAGTAGACACTTTGAGGTGAACATCCGAGGTGGGGACACAGATGGAGATCTTCTCAGGTTTGAGGGTCAATGGCATCCTTAATGGGACACCAGTATCCAAAAGGGCTAAAGGAAAATAATAGCCACTTACCTTATTTTTGAAGATTGAACATACATTAGGTAAAAATGTGATTTGATACATACCATCATGTGACCCATTGTGTACCCGGAATTCTCCCTACTGAGCAATAGACTACTTACCTGTTACACTCATTTATTCACAAATCCAAGTGATGATACCCTGAGATTTAAGAGATAAAATATAACAATAGCCACTTACCTTTCAATGATGGGGTAATTAAGATCTCGACGCACACCATGATACGTTTTATTAATCGATAGCTCTCATGGGATTCCTTCATTTGAGAAATTGATCACTTACCCGATGTGCCCACACATTTATGGATTCAATTGCGGGTACTGTGGGACCAAATTTACTATATGTCGGCAGATATCTGTCTAATTCTATACATTTCTAGTAGATGACACGTTCATTAGATTTTTTTCTTGCAGAGGTCAAAATCTTACTTATATGTCTTATATGTTACAAATACTATTAATAACCATATTGATAAAGAAGGACTCAAAGCTTTAGATTAGATCTATATAGAAAGAGCATACAGCAATATACAATTCACCAGATGTGGTAATTTAGGGAAGATTTTTGCATATACCTTATCATAAATTCATCCATATGTGTAGGGAATTTATAGGAAAATCATATTGAGTCCTCACAATCGGTTTAAATACTCTAATATAAATGTATATATATATATATATATATATATAAAAAGCAGGTAGGTCCGGCTCTCCCATTAGAATTACAGAAGCACTGGGTGCCCTCACATGGAATGAATACATACAGCGGGTTTGGTGCGGCACTCCTAGCGGCTGTCACAAATAGGCAAAAGGGTCCTCAGTGTGGACAACGTTTCAAAGCAGTTTAATATAGCTTTTTCGTCAGGTCATATGACCTGACGAAAAAGCTATATTAAACTGCTTTGAAACGTTGTCCACACCGAGTACCCTTTTGCCTATTTGTGACAGCCGCTAGGAGTGCCGCACCAAACCCGCTGTATGTATATATATATATATATATTATTATTTTCACCTTCACTTTTCTGCACGTTTATTTTATATAGCTTTTACTTCATTCATTTCACATGCTTTGTTTATTCTGCACATTCACATTAATTTATATAATATTTCTCACCACTCAATTTTGATAATTAATTTAATTAACAAGTAAAAATGTATACACTCTAAGGTCATTGACCAATATTTTGTTTTGCACCTATCACGGTCATAATTCTTAAATCACCATCACTCATACACATATAATATAAGCATTAAACCGCAGGACCATTAATATATTCATGCTCAGCATTAGCTAATAAATCCCAACACCAGAATTACCAGTCTAGGATTTCTATAAATGTATGATCCCCCTTCCATCTAAACTTATCTTATGATGGAGAGATATTATCCTAGAGATCATAATATGCAATTAAACGTTTAATAATATATGTAATTATACCCCCAAAAATCCAGTTTATGTAGTACAAATTCTCTAAGATTCGATTACGTATAGATTCTCATCTGCTGAATGTGTTATTTAATTTCTCCTTTTATTTAACTCATGTTGATCCCCGGGATCTATTATGATCTGAGAATCATCTACCAGGATTGGACGTTTTAGACACATGACATGTGTGAGACAATCAGCGCTGCAGAAGTAAATAGGAGCCTTGGAGAGGACGATGTGATGCGCGATCACATGCTCACACACCCGTCCGTGATTGGCTCCCCTTTCCTTTATAGTCATTCTAGGTAGGGCAATCGGGTTTGTCCTGAAGAAGCTGGTGTGAAACGTGCACGTCGGTTGGCGTTTTCAAAGCGGCATTGATATGCCTGCTTAATTCACTGTGAAAAATGTTTAAATTTAATCTAATGATGTAAAGAATTGTGTAACAATACGACCAGAAATATCCAAATGAATGACAACCAATCTAGTTTATCTATGAGATGTAAAGTGAGACAATACTTGAAGATAGGTTAGCACATACACACCTCAGGTTATCCGCGATATATAGTAAACTTCATGTGGTGGAACTAGCACAGCACAGCGTATCTGTGATTTAATGGCTCCTTGAGAACATTTCCTATGATAGGCTTTCTTAGAAATACGGAGTCTCACATATGAGTGTAATTGAATCAATGTAATACGTGATATCAGGGCCATAACTAGGTGTGTGCGGAGGGGGCACCACACATAGCGCTGCAGGCTAGGGGGCGCTGTTGGTGGCACTTGTCAATTATCTGCTTTAATTACTTTCACTTGCAGCTTCCCCTCTTTTTGAAGTCCAGCATCTCCTGACTGCACCTGTCTCCTACCTTGTCGCCTTCTGTCGCTAACACCTAAACAACATTCATAAACTCAACTTCAGATTTCTTTGTTATTCAGTCACACTATCCTTTATTACATTTAAAAATTCTGACATACCCGGAATTCAAACCCACTGCCTGTGGCACTGCAGTCAGACAGTTTATTCATTGAGCTATCTGCCCTTGCATAGAAAGGTAGATCATTCTAAGCTAGAGAATTCTATTTGAAGCTTACCTTGTACTTTGTGAAAGAATGATCAGCATTGCGGCTGAGCAGATCTATGCAGTGTGTGGCCGCAAGAGATTGCATGTGTGGCTGCACACTACATAGATCTGCTCAATTGCAATGCTGATTATGTTTTTATAATCTTACAGTAGCTTCGTATAGTGTACATAGTTTTTATGCAGGATCAAAAAGCTCAATGAGTAGGGTGTTTGATTCGAATTCAACGGGTTATAGGTTTGAATCCTGGGTATGGCAGTATATTGAAATGTGTTAATTAATAAAGGGTATTGTAACTAAATAACAACAAGCTTTCTCTGTCTATTATATATATATAATGTGGAAAGGATGTCATAGCATTGTCATGCCCCTTTCCAACGAGTCATGCGCCTTATGTCCCAATTGGAAAAATGTAAGGGGGGGGGGGGGCACCAATTCTCTCTCTGGCACAGAGCACCAAAAAGTCTAGTTACAGCTCTGCGTGATATACAGTAGCGGATCTTGCCATGGGCAAGCAGGACTTTTGCCCGGGGCGCCGCCTTCTGGAGGGCACCGTCGCCGTCCGGAGGGCGCCGCACCATGGCAAGATCCGCTGCTGATGTGCCGTCTGCCCCCCACCGTGAAGGAAACTAGACACGTAGCGTCTAGTTTCCCTTCGTGGAGAGGACGTTTACTGTGCGGTGCGCGATGACGTCATCGCGTACCGCACAGCAAAGGTCCTCTCCATGAAGGGAACTAGACATGAAGCTTCTAGTTTCCCTTCATGGAGAGAACCTTTGCTGTGTGGTGCGCGATGACGTCATCGCGCACCGCACATAATTTCATCGGTGCTACTACTGTACAGGGGGCGTAAGTGACAACGCCCCCTGTATGAAGCCACGCCCCCATCGCCTGCCCGGGGCGCACAAAACCCTTGAGCCGGCCCTGGTGATATACCTGTGTTAGCTGGTCTATATGCATATGAATTAACATGAGACCTAACCAATATATGTATTAGTGCCTCCTTCATTAATATTCCATATCACGGAATTTAATGACTATATAGTGTCAGAAATATAAGTAAGATCACATGCGATATAGCATGCCATAAGGACACATATCACATGGGGATGTAATTGCATTTACTTAAATTAATTACCCTGTACAAACATTCCTGCAGCAGCACCTAATCACGTATCTCAGCGGCTTATGTAATAGTGTATGTGTAACCACGTATGTGCACATTATCAACTTTATGCACGTATTCCCCATAACAGGATTTTACAAGTGTACGCTGCTGATTATTTGAGCATATTAACAACATCTACAGCAGGAATAGATGTAATTATAGGGTACAGAAGGGGACATCATTTCTCTGTCAAGTAACACCAGCACAAAATATATCATATCTACAATACCTAAAGGGACGATTAAATTAATTCTACTCTATTACATGCTCCTTTAGAAAGGGAAAAGTCCAAGCCACATAAAACTAGAATAGTGTGGCAGCATCTGATAACAGCACAGTAACATTGTATGATGCAATAAATTACAGCACGGCTCCCCTCAATTAGCCTTTAGCTACAGGCTTTATATGTTATACATACCTGCTATTGTGTTCACACTATGGAGTATATGCAATTGCGGTAAAATTTCGGCTGGAATTCGACCGTTTTTAAATTCGACACAATTCGACAGTCACATACTCTCCCGCCGGGACCCGAATTCAACATATTCAATAAAAAACGGATTCGACAGTCCCGCTGTCGAAAAACGGACCAATTGACGGATAGTGTGCGTCCTGGATTCGACTTTTTGGAATGCTCAAAAATGTTTAAAAAACTCAGAAAAAAATTGCGTGGGGTCCCTCCTCCTAAGCATAACCAGCCTTGGGCTCTTTGAGCCGGTCATGGTTGTAAAAATATGGGGTGAAAATTGACAAGGGATCCCCCGTATTTTTAGAACCAGCACCGGGCTCTGCGTCTGGTCCTGGTGCAAAAAATATGGGGGACAAAAGATATAGGGGTCCCCCGTATTTTTAACACCAGCACCGGGCTCCACTAGCTGAAGAGATAATGCCACAGCCGGGGGACACTTTTATATCGGTCCCTGCGGCCGTGGCATTAAATCCCCATCTAGTCACCACTGGCCAGAGTACCCTGGAAGAGTGGGGACCCCTTAAATCAAGGGGTCCCCCCTCCAGCCACTCAAGGGCCAGGGGTGAAGCCTATATAGAGGTGAAATCAATCTGACCACAGTGCACCTGATTTGAGGGTCAGAACAGGACTGACATTACACAGAAAAGTCAGTACACATACTAGCAGTCAGTCACATGTTAAGGCATTAGACATTGTCATATAAGAATACAACCTCCATAATAACTTATACATAAGTAGGAAAATTGTACTTCTGTTTAACTGGTTCTTTTTCAACATAACATGCTGAAAACACAGTAATATACAGGTCTCATATGCAATAGGTACTAAAAATTAACAGTGCACACTAAGAAGTAGAAGGAATTTTTAGTACTGTATACCCTGCCTCCAGGGAGCGGGATACAGGGAGACTCACCACACTTCCATATCCAAGCAAAGATGCTCGTAAGACGCTGAGTGGATTCAGACGCTACTGGTGTACACTGCCCCTCTTGGTAACTGATAACGGACACGGATGCTCACCAACGGACACGGACGCTGAGCGACTCCACGTGCATGCAGACACTAAAGGCCTGCGACTCGGTCTGGGCGGGTTTACATCCAGTGTACACAACTGCAGCGTCTAAGCTGCGACCGAGTACCCTCGTGGTAGCGTCTGAGCCGGAAGTGAGGTCATTCAGTTCATGAAACTAGAGACACGCGGGAAATGGCCATGAACTCGGAGGAGGGACGGCCAGGAGAGCGTCTGAAACCCCCTGTTGACTTAAACTCCCAGGATCGCGGCCTCACCTAGTCCTGGCGCCTATGATCCCCAGAGCTTAGCGCTGTCACACTCGAGATGTTCGGCGCATCAACACACTGTTTGCAGTCTCCACCAAATCAGTGTAGCTGTGTCCGTGTCCCCCCTAGTAAGAGGAAGCCCATAGACTCACCGTCTCCCCATGCTCCGGCCACAGCCTGGTAACGTCTGCTGGACCTGCTAGAACATCCGACATAGACGCCCGTCGAGACAGCACTGTACCGCGAAGGTAAGCGTTGTTGCGACCCGGTGGGGAGTTGTTGGAGCGACTCTTTCTAATATGCGTTTAAGACGCTGTTAAGAGAAGTCGCTCAAAAACCAAAACAGTAAGTCTATAAAAATTTAAAGTAATGAAAACTTGAGGCTGCTTTCACAGCAGCCCTGTGACCATGCGGCTCCTGCCGCACCAAGCAAAAAACTGATCTGACTGAGTCAGTGGGCGCGACTATATAGTGGAGGCCCCAATGCATCCTGGGAGGCCAGAAAGCTTGTGACCGTGTTGGTGCCATTTTCGCTGTCGCTCGACAATATCCCAATGTTATCCTGTGGATAATCCTGTGGACCCAGCCAGAGAAATAATATGTATAGCATAAAGGAGGATAATAACATCAGGGAGGGGGGGTTAGAAAATCTTAATAGGTCAGATAGAGAAAGTAGAGAGGAAAGCTGTATTAAGCATGATGGGGAGGAAAGGGAGGGAGTAGAATAACAGTCAGTAGGGGTAAGTCTAGAAAGGCTCTTGTAAATATAGATAAGATACCACTAAAACAAACGGGCAATGGAGAGGCTAAGCTAAGATGTATGCTTGTGAATGCAAGAAGCCTATCGGGTAAAATGGGGGAATTGGAATAGCTTGTATCAAAGTCTCAGTATGATATTATAGGTATTACGGAAACATGGTGGGACGACTCTCACGACTGGGTTGTGAATTTGGAGGGATATTCTCTTTTTAAGGAGGGATAGGGCTACCAAAAAGGGAGGAGGGGTATGTCTCTTTGTTACACCATCTCTAAAACCAAACTTAATAGAGGGTATTTTCGGGGAGGCTGGAGATAACGTGGAGTCGCTATGGGTTGGGATCACAAGTGGGGGCACAGAGGTGAAGAAACTAGTCATTGGCACGTGCTACAAGTAACCAGATATTAGTGTACATGACGAGGAACAACTCTTACACCAAATTGAAAAAGCTGCGGGAATGGGGGACATCCTAGTGTTAGGGGATTTTAACTATCCTGATATAAATTGGAGTAACGATTCATGTGTAAAAACTAGGAGCAGCATGTTCTTAAATTCATTAAAGGATCAATAGTTAACTTAATTAGTCGAGGACCCAACTAGAGGTAAAACTATTCTGGACCTAGTTATTACCAATAATGTGGACATTATATCAAACACTAAAGTTGGGGAGACCTTGGAAAACAGTGATCACTATATGATCACATTCGACATCAGTTTCAAGAAACATAGCTATAAGGGAACAACTAAAACATTTAACCTTAGAAAAGCTAATTTCAATATGCTGAGACAGGCACTAAACGAGATTGACTGGGAAGTTTTGTTTCATGGTAAAGACACAATGGAAATGTGGGATGCTTTAAAAGGGTTGCTTGATAGCAATATTCACAAATTCATTCCCATGAGCATATTCACAAATTCATTCCCATGAGCAGTAAAGACAGGAGTACTAAAAACAAACCAATGTGGCTTAATAAGGGGGTCAAAGCAGCAATGGCTAAAAAGAGGCGTGCTTTCAAAACATTTCAATCTAATGGAGGAGTCATTCCAGCATTACAAGCAATAAAAAAATGCAAAAAAGTAATAATCGCAGCAAAAATTGTAAACGAAAAGCAAATCGCTATAGAGTAAAAGCAATCCTAAAAAGTTTTATAAATACATAAACAGTAAAAGGTTAAAGAAGGAGAACGTAGGCCCATTAAAAGATGAATTGGGAGCTTTGATAAACGATGATAAAATAAAAGCGGAAATACTGAACAATTTTTTTCCTCAGTATTCACTAGGGAGGATCAGTCGGAGAAAGTAGTGCATAAAGATAGTGAAGGTAATGACTCTTGGCTGGATACTTGTATCCTTGAGAGACTAAGCAAAATAAAGATTAATAAATCACCAGGCCCAGATGGTTTTCATCCGAGGGTTATTACAGAGCTTAGGTCATAACTAGCAAAACCCCTATACTTGATTTTCCACAGTTCAATCAGATCAGGCAAGGTACCTAAGGATTGGCGCATAGCGGAGGTAGTGCCTTTATTTAAAAAAGGAGCTAAAAATAATCCTGGTAATTATAGACCAGTTATCTTAACCTCTATAGTGGGCAAATTATTGGAAAGTATTTTGAGGGATAGCATAGAGGATTATCTGCAGGTTAATAAGATTATTAGCAAAAGTCAGCCTGGGTTTGTAAGGGACAGATCATGTCAAACTAACTTAATTCGTTTCTACGAGGAAGTGAGCGAGAATCTTGATCAGGGAAAAGCAGTGGATGTGGTGTATTTAGATTTTGAAAAGGCCTTTGAAACAGTGCCTCACAGGAGACTGATCATCAAATTAAGGGAACTTGGTCTAGGATATACTATTTGTACATGGATAGGTAATTGGCTGGATAACAGAGCACAATGAGTAGCGGTCATCAGGATGTTCTCCAGCTCGGCACTAGTAGTCAGCAGAATACCACAAGGGTCCGTACTTGGCCCGCTACTGTTCAATATATTTATCAACAATCTAGAAATAGTCCTGGAAAGCACAGTGTCAATCTTTGTGGATGATTCTAAGCTGTGTAAGGTAATTAATTCAGATAGCGATGTGGAGTCTCTACAAAATGACTTATTTAAACTTGAAGCCTGGGCGTCTAAATGGGGAATGAGGTTCAATATAGAAAAATGCTAAATTATGCATTTTGGGACAAAAAACACAATATTGTGTTCAATTTTGGGCACCATATTATAAAAGAGATAAGAGAACTAGAAAGGGTTCAAAGGCGGGCTACTAAATTGATTAAAGAGTACGCAGCGACTAAGAGGTGACATTAATATCTTCAAATATGTAAAGGGTCAGCACAAGGAGCTAGCAGCGGATTTGTTTATTAAAAGAACTTTGTATAGGACACGTGGGCACTTGCTGAGGCTAGAGGAGAGAAAATTCCGTATACAAAGTAGGAAAGGGTTCTTCACGGTAAGGGCAATAAAAATTTGGAACTTCCTCCCGGAGAAGATAGTAATGGCAGACTCTGTAAATGTATTTAAAAACCGATTAGACAAATTTCTAACTGGAAAGGGTATCCAGGGTTATAGCATTTAACACAGTGACATTAATCTGGGAGTGGTAAGAATCATTGTTGTCAACTGGTACCAAGACATTACATCAGCAGGTACATTATAATATGATCAGCTGATCACAGAATACAGGTTAAACCCGATGGGCATTTTGCCTCTTTTCAACCTCACTAATTATGTAACTATGTAACTATTACCTTATATAGGAGTTTAACTGTATTCAGACGCATAGCAAAAGAAACAACAGTAATAATTATTAGACTCATATGCATCCGGCACTTATTCAACTATTCATACTCAAAAGGTAGATAGAGACTTAGTGCTGTATTACCTGGCTATTACCGATCAATACGTTCGCAAACGCTGAGTGGATCCAGATGCTAATAGTGTACACACTCGCCCCGTGAACCTACAGTGAACACAGACGCCCAAGAGAACACTGCCGCACCAGTCACACAGCCGCCTATGCTGCGACTGGGTCCTTTTAGATACACAGTGTCTCAGACGGAAGCCGGAAAACCATTCATGGCAGGAGACTCTGAGGAAACTGGTCATGAACCAGGGGAGGGGCAGCCGGGGGAGAGTCTGACTCTCCACTGCTGACATCAATCCCAGGGATCGTAGCCTCATACTACCTCTGGAGCCTATGATCCCAAAGGCCTAGTACTATGATCATAGGCCTAGCCTATGATCCTGAAGGCCTAGCTACCACCCTAGGTGGCAGCCACATCAGTGACTGTTTGGTAGTCGCCACCAAAACAGTGCAGCTGTGTCCATGTTCCCCCTCTAAGCAGAACTGATGCCTTACCTTCTCCCCATGCTCCGGCCACAGCCGGGTAACTTCTGCTGGACTTGCTAGTATATCCGACACAGACTCCCGCCAAAAAGTCACTGTACACGTGGGTAAGCATCGTCACGACTCGGCGGGGAATTGTTGGAGCGACTCTTTCTAAGGTGCGTGTAAGATGCTTTTTAGAGAGATCACTCAAGAAAAAGACTATAAAAATAAAATAAGAATGCTTATAGCTGCTAAAAACCAGAAGCCCTCTTGACCATAGTCTCGCTCCTGCCACACCAAACAAAAAACTGATTTGCCTGAGCCAGGAGGTGGAGATATATGGATGGGCCCACT
This sequence comes from Pseudophryne corroboree, assembly GCF_028390025.1. Lineage (NCBI taxonomy): Eukaryota > Metazoa > Chordata > Amphibia > Anura > Myobatrachidae > Pseudophryne > Pseudophryne corroboree. The sequence continues at coordinate 328,505 of NW_026967594.1, read as the reverse complement.
GCATGCTGGGAGGCCAAAAGCTTTGACCATTTGGTGCAAATCTGCTGTCGCATCATCATATTCCAATGTTATCCTGTAGATAACCTGTGGACCCTGCAGGAGAAACAACTGTTGCAGCAGCTGGGAGTTATGTAAATGAGGAGCTGGTGCAGCTGGTTAATAAGCTGAAGGAAATCACAGGATCTATACAGCAGCTGCAGCAAATAAAGAGTCAAAAGTTATCATAATGCTGATTCCATGGACCTGTGTGAGGTTGGCCAGGATGCTGATGCAATGAGTTCCAGCTTAGATGTGGAGAGGTGGCTCTGTAGGAGAAGGTAGATCTGAGGACGGGTAACAAAGTGCCAGATGTGGCAGCTTCTAGGTACACTTTGTGGATCTGGTGGTGGCTGTGGTCTCTCAGGGTCTGGTCTAGGATTGGCCATCATCCATTGATTATCAGGAATCATTGATTGTCTATACCCGATATATAGTTTTACCATCAAAGGCAGACAGCCAGGTAGTTACCCGCCATCGATAGTAGCTGTGAAGATACTGGGTTCCAAATCACTGAGGCACAGTGGTAGATGAAAATCCAACAGTGGTTTATTGAACAGAATGGGTTATAAACAGCTCAGCACACCTCTGTAATCCAATTCCACATGACAATGCCCACCACAAACTCCTGACAGAACATCACTTCTTAGTCAAGGAGCATAGAATCTCTTTCAGCTCTCTGCTTATATCTACTTATACCCCCCAGAAGCTTCATATTACATGGGGTGTGTGTGACTTCTTTCTCTAAGAATCTTACAGCATTGGAATACAATACATATTCTAATCAAGGTGATTACATCAGCCAGAGAGCAACCATGTCTGGTCAGCTCACTGTTGGACAATAGGGAGTAAACAAAAAGGGACAATGGTACCTTATATGACTCACCCTTTGAGTGTCCACTGTGGTGGTAGTAAACAATAGAAAACTAGGTCTAACATGAATACATTATCCAAAGGGTAACAGATAACGTAACACAATTGGATATATTAACAATATTAAGGTTGATTTAAACACAATATTGGGTGAGCAGTAATGGACATGTTATGGAAAATGAGCAAACAGATAAATTGAATGTATAGGGATATGGGGATAAAAATAAGAATTTACTTACCGATAATTCTATTTCTCGTAGTCCGTAGTGGATGCTGGGGACTCCGTAAGGACCATGGGGAATAGCGGCTCCGCAGGAGACTGGGCACAAAAGTAAAAGCTTTAGGACTACCTGGTGTGCACTGGCTCCTCCCCCTATGACCCTCCTCCAAGCCTCAGTTAGGATACTGTGCCCGGACGAGCATACACAATAAGGAAGGATTTTGAATCCCGGGTAAGACTCATACCAGCCACACCAATCACACCGTATAACTTGTGATCTAAACCCAGTTAACAGCATGATAACAGAGGAGCCTCTAGAAAAGATGGCTCACTACAGCAATAACCCAATTTTTGGTAACAATAACTATGTACCAGTATTGCAGACAATCCGCACTTGGGATGGGCGCCCAGCATCCACTACGGACTACGAGAAATAGAATTATCGGTAAGTAAATTCTTATTTTCTCTGACGTCCTAGTGGATGCTGGGGACTCCGTAAGGACCATGGGGATTATACCAAAGCTCCCAAATGGGCGGGAGAGTGCGGATGACTCTGCAGCACCAAATGAGAGAACTCCAGGTCCTCCTCAGCCAGGGTATCAAATTTGTAGAATTTTACAAACGTATTTGCTCCTGACCAAGTAGCTGCTCGGCAAAGTTGTAAAGCCGAGACCCCTCGGGCAGCCGCCCAAGATGAGCCCACCTTCCTTGTGGAGTGGGCATTTACAGATTTTTGGCTGTGGCAGGCCTGCCACAGAATGTGCAAGCTGAATTGTACTACAAATCCAACGAGCAATAGTCTGCTTAGAAGCAGGAGCACCCAGCTTGTTGGGTGCATACAGGATAAACAGCGAGTCAGATTTTCTGACTCCAGCCGTCCTGGAAACATATTTTCAGGGCCCTGACAACGTCTAGCAACTTGGAGTCCTCCAAATCCCTAGTAGCCGCAAGCACCACAATAGGTTGGTTCAGGTGAAACGCTGTCCTCAATTCCGCCCTGTCCGAATGGAAGATCAGATGAGGGCTTTCACAGGATAAAGCCGCCAATTCTGACACGTGCCTGGCCCAGGCCCGGGCCAACAGCATGACCACTTTCCATGAGATATTTTAACTCCACAGATTTAAGTGGTTCAAACCAATGTGACTTTTGGAACCCCAAAACTACATTGAGATCCCAAGGTGCCACTGGAGGCACAAAAGGAGGCTGTATATACAGTACCCCTTTTACAAACGTCTGAACTTCAGGTACTGAAGCTAGTTCTTTTTGGAAGAAAATTGACAGGGCCGAAATTTGAAAACTTAATGGACCCAAATTTCAGGCCCATAGTCACTCCTGCTTGCAGGAAATGTAGGAATCGACCCAGTTGAAATTCCTCCGTCGGGCCTTACTAGCCTGCACCACGCAACATATTTTCGCCAAATGCGGTGATAATGTTTTGCGGTTACATTCTTCCTGGCTTTGATCAGGATAGGGATGACTTCATCCGGAATGCCTTTTTCCTTCAGGATCCGGCGTTCAACCGCCATGCCGTCAAACGCAGCCGCGGTAAGTCTTGGAACAGACAGGGTCCTTGCTGGAGCAGGTCCCTTCTTAGAGGTAGAGGCCACGGATCCTCCTCTTGAAGTTCCGGTTACCAAGTCCTTCTTGGCCAATCCGGAGCCACGAATATAGTGCTTACTCCTCTCCATCTTATCAATCTCAGTACCTTGGGTATGAGAGGCAGAGGAGGGAACACATACACTGACCGGTACACCCACGGTGTTACCAGAGCGTCTACAGCTATTGCCTGAGGGTCCCTTGACCTGGCGCAATACCTGCCGAGTTTTTCCCAACGGTTTATAATCATGTGGAAGACTTCTGGGTGAAGTCCCCACTCTCCCGGGTGGAGGTCGTGTCTGCTGAGGAAGTCTGCTTCCCAGTTGTCCACTCCCGGAATGACTACTGCTGACAGTGCTATCACATGATTTTCCACCCAGCGAAGAATCCTTGCAGCTTCTGCCATTGCCCTCCTGCTTCTTGTGCCACCCTGTCTGTTTACGTGGGTGACTGCCGTGATGTTGTCCGACTGGATCAACACCGACTGACCTTGAAGCAGAGGTCTTGCTAAGCTTAGAGCATTGTAAATGGCCCTTAGCTTCAGGATATTTATGTGAAGTGATGTCTCCAGGCTTGACCATAAGCCCTGGAAATTCCTTCCCTGTGTGACTGCTCCCCAGCCTCGCAGGCTGGCATCCGTGGTCACCAGGACCCAGTCCTGAATGCCGAATCTGCGGCCCTCTAGAAGATGAGCACTCTGCAACCACCACAGGAGGGACACCCTTGTCCTTGGTGACAGGGTTATCCGCTGATGCATCTGAAGATGCGACCCGGACCATTTGTCCAGCAGGTCCCACTGGAAAGTTCTTGCGTGGAAACTGCCGAATGGGATCGCTTCGTAGGAAGCCACCATTTCTCCCAGAACCCTTCATTGATGTACTGAGACTTGGCTCGGTTATAGGAGGTTCCCGACTAGCTCGGATAACTCCCTGACTTTCTCCTCCGGGAGAAACACCTTTTTCTGGACTGTGTCCAGGATCATCCCTAGGAACAGAAGACGAGTCGTCGGAATCAGCTGCGATTTTGGAATATTGAGAATCTAAACGTGCTGCCGCAACACTACCTGAGATAGTGCTACACCGACCTCCAACTGTTCCCTGGATCATACCCTTATCAGGGGATCGTCCAAGTAAGGGATAACTAAAATTCCCTTCTTTCGAAGGAGTATCATCATTTCGGCCATTACCTTGGTAAAGACCCGGGGTGCCGTGGACCAGCCCTACGGCAGCGTCTGAAACTGATAGTGACAGTTCTGTACCACAAACCTGAGGTACCCTTGGTAAGAAGGGTAATTTTGGGCATGAAGGTAAGCATCCTTGATGTCACGAGACATCATGTAGTCCCCTTCTTCCAGGTTCGCAATCACTGCTCTAAGTGACTCAATCTTGAATTTGAACCTCCGTATGTAAGTGTTCAAGATTTTAGATTTAGAATCGGTCTCACCGAGCCGTCCGGCTTCGGTACCACACAGTGTGGAATAATACCCCATTCCCTGTTGCAGGAGGGGTACCTTGATTATCACCTGCTGGGAATACAGCTTGTGAATGGCTTCCAAAACTGCCTCCCTGTCAGAGGGAGACGTCGGTAAAGCCGACTTTAGGAAACGGCGAGGGGGAGACGTCTCGAATTCCAATTTGTACCCCTGAGATATCACCTGAAGGATCCAGGGGTCTACTTGCGAGTGAGCCCACTGCGCGCTGAAATTCATTGAGACGGGCCCCCACCGTGCCTGAGCTTGTAAAGCCCTAGCGTCATACTGAGGGCTTGGCAGAGGCGGAAGAGGGCTTCTGTTCCTGGGAACTGGCTGATTTCTGCAGCCTTTTTCCTCTCCTTCTGTCACGGGGCAGAAATGAGGAGCCTTTGCCCGCTTGCCAACGAAGGACTGCGCCTGATAATACGGCGTCTTATTTTGAGAGGCGACCTGGGGTACAAACGTGGATTTCCCAGCTGTTGCCGTGGCCACCAGGTCTGAAAGACCGACCCCAAATGACTCCTCCCTTTATAAGGCAATACTTCCAAATGCCGTTTGGAATCCGCATCACCTGACCACTGTCGTGTCCATAACCCTCTACTGGCAGAAATGGACAACGCACTTATACTTGATGCCAGTCGGCAAATATTCCGCAGTGCATCATGCATATATAGAAATGCATCTTTTAAATGCTCTATAGGCAATAATATACTGTCCCTATCTAGGATATCAATATTTTCAGTCAGGGAATCCGACCACGCCAACCCAGCACTGCACATCCAGGCTGAGGCGATTGCCGGTCGCAGTATAACACCAGTATGTGTGTAAATACATTTTAGGATACCCTCCTGCTTTCTATCAGCAGGATCCTTAAGGGCGGCCATCTCAGGAGAGGGTAGAGCCCTTGTTCTTACAAGCATGTGAGCGCCTTATCCCCCCTAGGGGGTGTCTCCCAACGCACCCTAACCTCTGGCGGGAAAGGATATACTGCCAATAACTTTTTAGAAATTATCAGTTGTTATCGGGGGAAACCCACGCATCATCACACACCTCATTTAATTTCTCAGATTCAGGAAAACTACAGGTAGTTTTTCCTCACCGAACATAATACCCCTTTTTGGTGGTACTCGTATTATCAGACATGTGTAAAACATTTTTCATTGCCTCAATCATGTAACGTGTGGCCCTACTGGAAATCACGTTTGTCTCTTCACCGTCGACACAGGAGTCAGTATCCGTGTTGGCGTCTGTATCTGCCATCTGAGGTAACGGGCGCTTTAGAGCCCCTGACGGCCCATGAGACGTCTGGACAGGCACAAGCTGAGTAGCCGGCTGTCTCATGTCAACCACTGTCTTTATACAGAGCTGACACTGTCAACAGTTCATCCACTCAGGTGTCGACCCCCTAGGGGGTGACATCACTATTACAGACACTCAGCTCCGTCTCCACATCATTTTTCTCCTCATACATGTCGACACAAACGTACCGACACACAGCACACACACAGGGAATGCTCTGATAGAGGACAGGACCCCACTAGCCCTTTGGGGAGACAGAGGGAGAGTTTGCCAGCACACACCAGAGCGCTATATATATATATATATATATATAGGGATAACCTTATATAAGTGTTTTTCCCCTTATAGCTGCTGTATTTTTAATACTGCGCCTAATTAGTGCCCCCCTCTCTTTTTTAACCCTTTCTGTAGTGCAGGGGAGAGCCAGGGAGCTTCCCTCCAACGGAGCTGTGAGGGAAAATGGCGCCAGTGTGCTGAGGAGATAGGCTCCGCCCCCTTCTCGGCGGCCTTTCTCCCGCTTTTTTAAGGAAAACTGGCAGGGGTTAAATGCATCCATATAGCCCAGGAACTATATGTGATGTCTTTTTTGCCATCTAAGGTGTTTTTATTGCGTCTCAGGGCGCCCCCCCCCAGCGCCCTGCACCCTCAGTGACCGGAGTGTGAAGTGTGCCGAGAGCAATGGCGCACAGCTGCGGTGCTGTGCGCTACCTTATTGAAGACAGGATGTCTTCTGCCGCCGATTTCTGGACCTCTTCAGTCTTCTGGCTCTGTAAGGGGGCCGGCGGCGCGGCTCTGGGACCCATCCATGGCTGGGCCTGTGATCGTCCCTCTGGAGCTAATGTCCAGTAGCCAAGAAGCCCAATCCACTCTGCACGCAGGTGAGTTCGCTTCTTCTCCCCTTAGTCCCTCGATGCAGTGAGCCTGTTGCCAGCAGGACTTACTGAGAATAAAAAACCTAATTTAAACTTTTACACTAAGCAGCTCAGGAGAGCCACCTAGTGTGCACCCTTCTCGTTCGGGCACAAAAATCTAACTAACTGAGGTTTGGAGGAGGGTCATAGGGGGAGGAGCCAGTGCACACCAGGTAGTCCTAAAGCTTTTACTTTTGTGCCCAGTCTCCTGCGGAGCCGCTATTCCCCATGGTCCTTACGGAGTCCCCAGCATCCACTAGGACGTCAGAGAAAAGTACATATTTGACATGAGAAATGAGGCATAGCTATATTGTCACAGACCTCTCATTTCCTCACAGTAGCCATGGGCCAGATGTTATTTCCCATCATTTACAGACTTCTGCAGCTCTTACAAATACTGTGCTGCTCCAGCTCGGAATGGGATGCCCCATCCACCTCACTGACGTGACAGGCTCAGCTGTCAGTCATGCAGCCCCACTGCGCCCACTCTCTCCGTACTCATACATACATGCCTTTCTGGGAGTGTCTCATCCTGGTTGTCAGTAAGACAGTGTCTCTGGCACAGCTGTGTAATCATGATGTGAGTGTGTGTGTGTGTGTGTGTGTGTGTGCTGGGTAGTGAGTAGTGCTAGCAGCAAGTCTCACAGCTTAACTGCAGTATAGCAGTGTGGTGGGGGTGGGGAGAAGGGGGTTGCTACACCAATGAGTCAAGGAATGGAGTGGTTGGATGGGACTCACACAGCAGGTGGTGAAAAGCTTAAAAAGGAGGAGTGGTTGGAAGGGGAAGGAACTAGTAGGTTCAGAAGGGATTAGTGAGGGTAAGGGCTCTCAAGGGAAATTGGAGTGGGAGCCCACAGGTACCAAACTGGGTAAAGAGCAGCTTTTAGGAAGGAAATTGGTGAGCTAGTCCCTGTGGTTGACACTTCTCTGCCTCATGTGGGGTGGATCCTTGGACTCTCCAGTTCCTCAGGAGGCTGTGGATTCTTCTTGCCCACTACCTGGTGGTTCTGTGGTCATCTCAGGCCATGAACCTCCCAGATGCCAGGCCTCCAGATAAACATGAAATGGTCATGGAGGTGGTCCTGGGCTCTGTAGAGGAGGAGGTGGAAAAAGCAAAGGAAAGTTGTGTCCCTTCTGAAGGGGCAATGGTGGACATTGTGAATGGTGAAGGGAAGGTTTTTGTGGGTGAAGAGGGAGTTATGCCATATATACCAGAAGCATGGGTCCTCAGCCTATATGATGTGCCACCATTAATGTGGCTTCTGTCTTGTCCGACCAAGCTTGATTTATGGGCTTTGTCATTTTTTTAAGCAGGATAAAGGCTGAGTTTTTTATTTCTGCAGTAGACTAGAATAAGCCCAGACATTCCCACTTCCATTATACCACCTGAATGTGACGGTCAGTGACCACCGTGCCATCACTTACCTGTATGCTTACACGAAACAGAATGATGGAACACTTACACGGTTTCTTTACATCTTCTGGGGTCCACTCCGAGATTAGACATTATGGCGTAATTACTCAGACGGGAATATAAAACAGAATAAAAATAAAAGCTTTAATGTAATAATTAGATGCAAACAAAAGCTTTTATTATGAAATCATACAGAGGAGTATCCGCACCATATAGATGTAACATACAACAAACCACTGCAGATGGAACCCGGGTGACTAATGCACATGGTAATGTACAGGGTATATATGGACAGGATCTTGTATCAGAAAACACTCAGCACTCCTTATCAAGATGAGTGTCAGCAACAAGTTAGGCAAACTAGAAGTGAAAACACGTTCCAATGGCCGCCATACTGTCGTGTAGCAATACAGATTGTGCAAACTGGTATTAGACACTCACATTTATACAAAGCACAAGATACAAAATAAACAGCAGAAAAAAGACCTAAGCCTTTGGGATGTATTATTTAGGAAGTAAAATAGGATTTTGGTACCTACCGGTAAATCCTTTTCTCTTAGTCCGTAGAGGATGCTGGGGATTCCAAAAGGACCATGGGGTATAGACGGATCCGCAGGAGCTTGGGCACACTGTAAAGACTTAAACTTGGTGTGAACTGGCTCCTCCGTCTATGACCCTCCTCCAGACCTCAGTTAGAAAACTGTGCCCAGGAGAGATGGACAATTTCGAGGAAAGAATTTCTTGTTATAAACACGGTGAGTGTCATACCATCTCACACCTCAAACACACCGTAGAACGTGGCACTCAGTAGAATACCAGTCAACGGCATGAACAAAACCCAGCCACATGCTGAGAGAATATGTAACAACCCGTGTGTCCACAGAAACAAAAATAGGACCCTGCATGCTATGTCATGAACAACGGTAGCAAACACCAGATAGAAAAGACACCGCCAGGGTGTAACCAAAAAGCAATAACTGTAGACACAGTACGCACTGGGACGGGCGCCCAGCATCCTCTACGGACCAAGAGAAAAGGATTTACCAGTAGGTACCAAAATCCTATTTTCTCATACGTCCTAGAGGATGCTGGGGATTTCAAAAGGACCATGGGGTTTATACCAAAGCTCCAAAACGGGCGGGAGAGTGCGGACGACTCTGCAGCACCGAATGAGCAAACATAAGGTCCTCAACAATCCGGGTATCAAACTTGTAAAGCATTGC